>NC_059426.1:169737939-169941325 GCF_021028975.2 Sphaerodactylus townsendi
GGGGGGGGGGTGGGGGGGGGGGGGGGTGGGGGGGGGGGGGGGTGGGGGGGGGGGGGGGTGGGGGGGGGGGGGGGTGGGGGGGGGGGGGGGTGGGGGGGGGGGGGGGTGGGGGGGGGGGGGGGTGGGGGGGGGGGGGGGTGGGGGGGGGGGGGGGTGGGGGGGGGGGGGGGTGGGGGGGGGGGGGGGTGGGGGGGGGGGGGGGTGGGGGGGGGGGGGGGTGGGGGGGGGGGGGGGTGGGGGGGGGGGGGGGTGGGGGGGGGGGGGGGTGGGGGGGGGGGGGGGTGGGGGGGGGGGGGGGTGGGGGGGGGGGGGGGTGGGGGGGGGGGGGGGTGGGGGGGGGGGGGGGTGGGGGGGGGGGGGGGTGGGGGGGGGGGGGGGTGGGGGGGGGGGGGGGTGGGGGGGGGGGGGGGTGGGGGGGGGGGGGGGTGGGGGGGGGGGGGGGTGGGGGGGGGGGGGGGTGGGGGGGGGGGGGGGTGGGGGGGGGGGGGGGTGGGGGGGGGGGGGGGTGGGGGGGGGGGGGGGTGGGGGGGGGGGGGGGTGGGGGGGGGGGGGGGTGGGGGGGGGGGGGGGTGGGGGGGGGGGGGGGTGGGGGGGGGGGGGGGTGGGGGGGGGGGGGGGTGGGGGGGGGGGGGGGTGGGGGGGGGGGGGGGTGGGGGGGGGGGGGGGTGGGGGGGGGGGGGGGTGGGGGGGGGGGGGGGTGGGGGGGGGGGGGGGTGGGGGGGGGGGGGGGTGGGGGGGGGGGGGGGTGGGGGGGGGGGGGGGTGGGGGGGGGGGGGGGTGGGGGGGGGGGGGGGTGGGGGGGGGGGGGGGTGGGGGGGGGGGGGGGTGGGGGGGGGGGGGGGTGGGGGGGGGGGGGGGTGGGGGGGGGGGGGGGTGGGGGGGGGGGGGGGTGGGGGGGGGGGGGGGTGGGGGGGGGGGGGGGTGGGGGGGGGGGGGGGTGGGGGGGGGGGGGGGTGGGGGGGGGGGGGGGTGGGGGGGGGGGGGGGTGGGGGGGGGGGGGGGTGGGGGGGGGGGGGGGTGGGGGGGGGGGGGGGTGGGGGGGGGGGGGGGTGGGGGGGGGGGGGGGTGGGGGGGGGGGGGGGTGGGGGGGGGGGGGGGTGGGGGGGGGGGGGGGTGGGGGGGGGGGGGGGTGGGGGGGGGGGGGGGTGGGGGGGGGGGGGGGTGGGGGGGGGGGGGGGTGGGGGGGGGGGGGGGTGGGGGGGGGGGGGGGTGGGGGGGGGGGGGGGTGGGGGGGGGGGGGGGTGGGGGGGGGGGGGGGTGGGGGGGGGGGGGGGTGGGGGGGGGGGGGGGTGGGGGGGGGGGGGGGTGGGGGGGGGGGGGGGTGGGGGGGGGGGGGGGTGGGGGGGGGGGGGGGTGGGGGGGGGGGGGGGTGGGGGGGGGGGGGGGTGGGGGGGGGGGGGGGTGGGGGGGGGGGGGGGTGGGGGGGGGGGGGGGTGGGGGGGGGGGGGGGTGGGGGGGGGGGGGGGTGGGGGGGGGGGGGGGTGGGGGGGGGGGGGGGTGGGGGGGGGGGGGGGTGGGGGGGGGGGGGGGTGGGGGGGGGGGGGGGTGGGGGGGGGGGGGGGTGGGGGGGGGGGGGGGTGGGGGGGGGGGGGGGTGGGGGGGGGGGGGGGTGGGGGGGGGGGGGGGTGGGGGGGGGGGGGGGTGGGGGGGGGGGGGGGTGGGGGGGGGGGGGGGTGGGGGGGGGGGGGGGTGGGGGGGGGGGGGGGTGGGGGGGGGGGGGGGTGGGGGGGGGGGGGGGTGGGGGGGGGGGGGGGTGGGGGGGGGGGGGGGTGGGGGGGGGGGGGGGTGGGGGGGGGGGGGGGTGGGGGGGGGGGGGGGTGGGGGGGGGGGGGGGTGGGGGGGGGGGGGGGTGGGGGGGGGGGGGGGTGGGGGGGGGGGGGGGTGGGGGGGGGGGGGGGTGGGGGGGGGGGGGGGTGGGGGGGGGGGGGGGTGGGGGGGGGGGGGGGTGGGGGGGGGGGGGGGTGGGGGGGGGGGGGGGTGGGGGGGGGGGGGGGTGGGGGGGGGGGGGGGTGGGGGGGGGGGGGGGTGGGGGGGGGGGGGGGTGGGGGGGGGGGGGGGTGGGGGGGGGGGGGGGTGGGGGGGGGGGGGGGTGGGGGGGGGGGGGGGTGGGGGGGGGGGGGGGTGGGGGGGGGGGGGGGTGGGGGGGGGGGGGGGTGGGGGGGGGGGGGGGTGGGGGGGGGGGGGGGTGGGGGGGGGGGGGGGTGGGGGGGGGGGGGGGTGGGGGGGGGGGGGGGTGGGGGGGGGGGGGGGTGGGGGGGGGGGGGGGTGGGGGGGGGGGGGGGTGGGGGGGGGGGGGGGTGGGGGGGGGGGGGGGTGGGGGGGGGGGGGGGTGGGGGGGGGGGGGGGTGGGGGGGGGGGGGGGTGGGGGGGGGGGGGGGTGGGGGGGGGGGGGGGTGGGGGGGGGGGGGGGTGGGGGGGGGGGGGGGTGGGGGGGGGGGGGGGTGGGGGGGGGGGGGGGTGGGGGGGGGGGGGGGTGGGGGGGGGGGGGGGTGGGGGGGGGGGGGGGTGGGGGGGGGGGGGGGTGGGGGGGGGGGGGGGTGGGGGGGGGGGGGGGTGGGGGGGGGGGGGGGTGGGGGGGGGGGGGGGTGGGGGGGGGGGGGGGTGGGGGGGGGGGGGGGTGGGGGGGGGGGGGGGTGGGGGGGGGGGGGGGTGGGGGGGGGGGGGGGTGGGGGGGGGGGGGGGTGGGGGGGGGGGGGGGTGGGGGGGGGGGGGGGTGGGGGGGGGGGGGGGTGGGGGGGGGGGGGGGTGGGGGGGGGGGGGGGTGGGGGGGGGGGGGGGTGGGGGGGGGGGGGGGTGGGGGGGGGGGGGGGTGGGGGGGGGGGGGGGTGGGGGGGGGGGGGGGTGGGGGGGGGGGGGGGTGGGGGGGGGGGGGGGTGGGGGGGGGGGGGGGTGGGGGGGGGGGGGGGTGGGGGGGGGGGGGGGTGGGGGGGGGGGGGGGTGGGGGGGGGGGGGGGTGGGGGGGGGGGGGGGTGGGGGGGGGGGGGGGTGGGGGGGGGGGGGGGTGGGGGGGGGGGGGGGTGGGGGGGGGGGGGGGTGGGGGGGGGGGGGGGTGGGGGGGGGGGGGGGTGGGGGGGGGGGGGGGTGGGGGGGGGGGGGGGTGGGGGGGGGGGGGGGTGGGGGGGGGGGGGGGTGGGGGGGGGGGGGGGTGGGGGGGGGGGGGGGTGGGGGGGGGGGGGGGTGGGGGGGGGGGGGGGTGGGGGGGGGGGGGGGTGGGGGGGGGGGGGGGTGGGGGGGGGGGGGGGTGGGGGGGGGGGGGGGTGGGGGGGGGGGGGGGTGGGGGGGGGGGGGGGTGGGGGGGGGGGGGGGTGGGGGGGGGGGGGGGTGGGGGGGGGGGGGGGTGGGGGGGGGGGGGGGTGGGGGGGGGGGGGGGTGGGGGGGGGGGGGGGTGGGGGGGGGGGGGGGTGGGGGGGGGGGGGGGTGGGGGGGGGGGGGGGTGGGGGGGGGGGGGGGTGGGGGGGGGGGGGGGTGGGGGGGGGGGGGGGTGGGGGGGGGGGGGGGTGGGGGGGGGGGGGGGTGGGGGGGGGGGGGGGTGGGGGGGGGGGGGGGTGGGGGGGGGGGGGGGTGGGGGGGGGGGGGGGTGGGGGGGGGGGGGGGTGGGGGGGGGGGGGGGTGGGGGGGGGGGGGGGTGGGGGGGGGGGGGGGTGGGGGGGGGGGGGGGTGGGGGGGGGGGGGGGTGGGGGGGGGGGGGGGTGGGGGGGGGGGGGGGTGGGGGGGGGGGGGGGTGGGGGGGGGGGGGGGTGGGGGGGGGGGGGGGTGGGGGGGGGGGGGGGTGGGGGGGGGGGGGGGTGGGGGGGGGGGGGGGTGGGGGGGGGGGGGGGTGGGGGGGGGGGGGGGTGGGGGGGGGGGGGGGTGGGGGGGGGGGGGGGTGGGGGGGGGGGGGGGTGGGGGGGGGGGGGGGTGGGGGGGGGGGGGGGTGGGGGGGGGGGGGGGTGGGGGGGGGGGGGGGTGGGGGGGGGGGGGGGTGGGGGGGGGGGGGGGTGGGGGGGGGGGGGGGTGGGGGGGGGGGGGGGTGGGGGGGGGGGGGGGTGGGGGGGGGGGGGGGTGGGGGGGGGGGGGGGTGGGGGGGGGGGGGGGTGGGGGGGGGGGGGGGTGGGGGGGGGGGGGGGTGGGGGGGGGGGGGGGTGGGGGGGGGGGGGGGTGGGGGGGGGGGGGGGTGGGGGGGGGGGGGGGTGGGGGGGGGGGGGGGTGGGGGGGGGGGGGGGTGGGGGGGGGGGGGGGTGGGGGGGGGGGGGGGTGGGGGGGGGGGGGGGTGGGGGGGGGGGGGGGTGGGGGGGGGGGGGGGTGGGGGGGGGGGGGGGTGGGGGGGGGGGGGGGTGGGGGGGGGGGGGGGTGGGGGGGGGGGGGGGTGGGGGGGGGGGGGGGTGGGGGGGGGGGGGGGTGGGGGGGGGGGGGGGTGGGGGGGGGGGGGGGTGGGGGGGGGGGGGGGTGGGGGGGGGGGGGGGTGGGGGGGGGGGGGGGTGGGGGGGGGGGGGGGTGGGGGGGGGGGGGGGTGGGGGGGGGGGGGGGTGGGGGGGGGGGGGGGTGGGGGGGGGGGGGGGTGGGGGGGGGGGGGGGTGGGGGGGGGGGGGGGTGGGGGGGGGGGGGGGTGGGGGGGGGGGGGGGTGGGGGGGGGGGGGGGTGGGGGGGGGGGGGGGTGGGGGGGGGGGGGGGTGGGGGGGGGGGGGGGTGGGGGGGGGGGGGGGTGGGGGGGGGGGGGGGTGGGGGGGGGGGGGGGTGGGGGGGGGGGGGGGTGGGGGGGGGGGGGGGTGGGGGGGGGGGGGGGTGGGGGGGGGGGGGGGTGGGGGGGGGGGGGGGTGGGGGGGGGGGGGGGTGGGGGGGGGGGGGGGTGGGGGGGGGGGGGGGTGGGGGGGGGGGGGGGTGGGGGGGGGGGGGGGTGGGGGGGGGGGGGGGTGGGGGGGGGGGGGGGTGGGGGGGGGGGGGGGTGGGGGGGGGGGGGGGTGGGGGGGGGGGGGGGTGGGGGGGGGGGGGGGTGGGGGGGGGGGGGGGTGGGGGGGGGGGGGGGTGGGGGGGGGGGGGGGTGGGGGGGGGGGGGGGTGGGGGGGGGGGGGGGTGGGGGGGGGGGGGGGTGGGGGGGGGGGGGGGTGGGGGGGGGGGGGGGTGGGGGGGGGGGGGGGTGGGGGGGGGGGGGGGTGGGGGGGGGGGGGGGTGGGGGGGGGGGGGGGTGGGGGGGGGGGGGGGTGGGGGGGGGGGGGGGTGGGGGGGGGGGGGGGTGGGGGGGGGGGGGGGTGGGGGGGGGGGGGGGTGGGGGGGGGGGGGGGTGGGGGGGGGGGGGGGTGGGGGGGGGGGGGGGTGGGGGGGGGGGGGGGTGGGGGGGGGGGGGGGTGGGGGGGGGGGGGGGTGGGGGGGGGGGGGGGTGGGGGGGGGGGGGGGTGGGGGGGGGGGGGGGTGGGGGGGGGGGGGGGTGGGGGGGGGGGGGGGTGGGGGGGGGGGGGGGTGGGGGGGGGGGGGGGTGGGGGGGGGGGGGGGTGGGGGGGGGGGGGGGTGGGGGGGGGGGGGGGTGGGGGGGGGGGGGGGTGGGGGGGGGGGGGGGTGGGGGGGGGGGGGGGTGGGGGGGGGGGGGGGTGGGGGGGGGGGGGGGTGGGGGGGGGGGGGGGTGGGGGGGGGGGGGGGTGGGGGGGGGGGGGGGTGGGGGGGGGGGGGGGTGGGGGGGGGGGGGGGTGGGGGGGGGGGGGGGTGGGGGGGGGGGGGGGTGGGGGGGGGGGGGGGTGGGGGGGGGGGGGGGTGGGGGGGGGGGGGGGTGGGGGGGGGGGGGGGTGGGGGGGGGGGGGGGTGGGGGGGGGGGGGGGTGGGGGGGGGGGGGGGTGGGGGGGGGGGGGGGTGGGGGGGGGGGGGGGTGGGGGGGGGGGGGGGTGGGGGGGGGGGGGGGTGGGGGGGGGGGGGGGTGGGGGGGGGGGGGGGTGGGGGGGGGGGGGGGTGGGGGGGGGGGGGGGTGGGGGGGGGGGGGGGTGGGGGGGGGGGGGGGTGGGGGGGGGGGGGGGTGGGGGGGGGGGGGGGTGGGGGGGGGGGGGGGTGGGGGGGGGGGGGGGTGGGGGGGGGGGGGGGTGGGGGGGGGGGGGGGTGGGGGGGGGGGGGGGTGGGGGGGGGGGGGGGTGGGGGGGGGGGGGGGTGGGGGGGGGGGGGGGTGGGGGGGGGGGGGGGTGGGGGGGGGGGGGGGTGGGGGGGGGGGGGGGTGGGGGGGGGGGGGGGTGGGGGGGGGGGGGGGTGGGGGGGGGGGGGGGTGGGGGGGGGGGGGGGTGGGGGGGGGGGGGGGTGGGGGGGGGGGGGGGTGGGGGGGGGGGGGGGTGGGGGGGGGGGGGGGTGGGGGGGGGGGGGGGTGGGGGGGGGGGGGGGTGGGGGGGGGGGGGGGTGGGGGGGGGGGGGGGTGGGGGGGGGGGGGGGTGGGGGGGGGGGGGGGTGGGGGGGGGGGGGGGTGGGGGGGGGGGGGGGTGGGGGGGGGGGGGGGTGGGGGGGGGGGGGGGTGGGGGGGGGGGGGGGTGGGGGGGGGGGGGGGTGGGGGGGGGGGGGGGTGGGGGGGGGGGGGGGTGGGGGGGGGGGGGGGTGGGGGGGGGGGGGGGTGGGGGGGGGGGGGGGTGGGGGGGGGGGGGGGTGGGGGGGGGGGGGGGTGGGGGGGGGGGGGGGTGGGGGGGGGGGGGGGTGGGGGGGGGGGGGGGTGGGGGGGGGGGGGGGTGGGGGGGGGGGGGGGTGGGGGGGGGGGGGGGTGGGGGGGGGGGGGGGTGGGGGGGGGGGGGGGTGGGGGGGGGGGGGGGTGGGGGGGGGGGGGGGTGGGGGGGGGGGGGGGTGGGGGGGGGGGGGGGTGGGGGGGGGGGGGGGTGGGGGGGGGGGGGGGTGGGGGGGGGGGGGGGTGGGGGGGGGGGGGGGTGGGGGGGGGGGGGGGTGGGGGGGGGGGGGGGTGGGGGGGGGGGGGGGTGGGGGGGGGGGGGGGTGGGGGGGGGCAATTCCCATCAGCCCCTGCCAGCATGGCCAATTGGCCATGCTGGCAGGAGCTGATGGGATTTGTAGTCCATGTGCATCTGGAGAGCCGCAGGTTGCAGACTCCTAGTCTAAGGCTTCCTTTCTGATGCATGCTGAGCAGAACTGAGCCTCCGGCAAGAGCTCCCCCTGCTGGGCAGCCACCCAACCTGCACAGCACCAATCCTGTGCCTGTGCAGCCAAAGAGGCTCGTAGGGAAACACTCAACTCCACTCACCAGGGAGGCCACAACACTAAATAGACAAGTATGGCTGGTTATCGATTTTGCCTATTTGCAGAAGTTGTGGGATGGGAGCAAAGTTGCCCTGGGCAGAGCTTAGGGAGAGAGGCATTCCTGCTGATATGAGGGACCAAGACCGTGCAGGGCTTTGAACGTGACAGTCAGTAGCATGAACTGAGCTTGGTAATTGATGGGCTGCAAATGGCGTGACTGCAGAACGGGAGCGATATATTTGTTCTGCCCGCGCCCAATAATAACCTAGCTGTGGCATTTATTTACAGCCTCAGACCAGCGTTTTTTAAATTTAACATTACTTCAATAAAATTCCTGTATGCAATTCTGATATACACTACACCAGTGGTGGCGAACCTTTGGCACTCCAGATGTTATGGATGGGGGGGGGGGTGGGGGGGGGGGGGGGTGGGGGGGGGGGGGGGTGGGGGGGGGGGGGGGTGGGGGGGGGGGTGGGTGCGCGGTGGGGGGGGTGGGGGGGACCTGCCAGCATGGCCAATTGGCCATGCTGGCAGGGGCTGATGGGAATTGTAGTCCATGAGCATCTGGAGAGCCGCAGGTTGCAGGCCCCTGCCTTAGACTCTTAGAGAGACCATGGTAGGTTGCAGCTCAGGGTTGGGAAATACTAGGAGATTTTGGGGGTGGAGCCTGAAAAAGGGTGGAGTTTGGGGAGAGGAGGCCATAGAGTCCACCATCCAAAGTGGCCACTTTCTTTAGGTGACCTGATCTCTGCTGCGTGGAGGTCAGTTGTAATAGTGGAAGATCTCCACCCACCACTTGGAGTTTGGCTGTCCTACTGATTAGGTTAGGAAGCAGCAGCAGCAGCAGCAGCAGGAGGCCATTGCTTTCACATCCTGCATGTGAGCTCCCAAAGGCCCCTGTGAGCAGCAGAGTGCTGGACTAGGTGGACTCTGGTCTGATCCAGCAGGCTAGTTCTTCTGTTCATGTTCTTCTGTTCTTACACTGTGCAACTTGAACAAAAACGCGTGTGTTTACAAGGACTACGAAAGCTGAAAAACAAGGCTGCTAACCGTCAAGGTATATGCGCATGCGTGCATCTGCCCAGTGAAATCCCTGCTGCGAAAGAGGAAAGCAACCCCCCCCCCCCCACCATTGCAGGGGATTGAACTTGATGGCCCTTGGGGTCTCTTCCAACTCTACTATTCTGTGCACAAGAGCTTACAGATTCAGGTGCTGCAGCCCATGAGACTTTAGCGGCAGGTAGCAAAATCCTGACCTCGTTGGTGAGAGAGATGCTGAACTGGTGCTGGCCCTTGTTGGGTGCTGTCAGATGACAGCTGACGTATGACAACCCCTTGGGGTTTTCAGGGCAAGAGACCCTGAGGTTTGGCATTGCCTGTCTCTGCATGGACTATGACTGGTACGAGGTCACCCAGCAGGCTTCATGTGGAGGAGTGGCGAATTGAACTTGGTTCTCCAGATTGATGACTGAACAGGCGTGACCGCTGTCTGATCCATGAAGTCGACATGTTCATGAGTCAACGGAGTATTGAAATGGAATCAGAGAATGCCCTTTACTTTGGTGCACTTGTTTCCAGAGACGTGAGAGTTTTCGATTTCGAGGAATGGAGCACAAAATGAGTGGGTCATCCGGCAGGCTCTCCCAGGCTATTCCAAAGGCTATTCATGTTATTGATGATATGATTAAGATGAAGGTCATAAGCTGTCATTGTGCGAATATTATTGAAGAGAGGTGATTCTCTGAATAGTATATTGAAAATTGGGAGGATTTTATTATGCAGAGATCCTTTTATTGCACTCTAGCCTGGTTGCTTTGTGCTGGTGTGTTTATAGACATTGCAGCCCCTCTTTGGTTGTTGGTTTCCTAGAGCTCCCATGTAAGGTGACATCTGGGTGTTCTACAAGCATTCTGTCCTAAGATACTGGTTTAATATATTGCGATGGCAGTTTGTCACCGCTCCCGAGATTGGTAGGTTTTTATGTGCCAGCTGTAGACTTGACGTTCTTTCTGGAATCAATTAGTAAAATATTCCCCCTCACTTCCCTCTGCCAAGGAGAACTGCACTGGCAGTAATCTTACATTTGCAAAATTTATATCCTGGTTTTCTGCCTTCACGAGGGCCACCGGGGCCAACCAAACATTTAAAAGATGCACGATAAAATCGCATTTAAAAAACCCATTACAATCGCCCTCCCCTGAACACACTGTTAACGCAACTAAAAACAGAGTTAAAATACATACAGAGGCACAAAAACAGGAGTCAAAATGTTGGTCAGGACAGAGGGATTGCTGAAGGAATGCCAAACAGAACAAAAAAACCCTTCCATTGCTGGTGGAAGACAGTGACAGAAGAGGGCAAGCGGACCCCCCTGGGTAGAAAGTTCCGGAACTTTGGTGTATGACTGAGAAGACCCTCTTCCAGATTGCCACCCACCCAGCCTCAGAAGGCACGGCCTTCTGAAGATGCATTTTAAATATTTTAAACTTTTTTAAATTTTAGACCCTCCCCTTCAATTACTACTTTTGCAGCTCAAACCTGGGGAGGGGGGGCAGCTTTAGAAGCTGGCATGGGGTTGTGCTAATGCGTTTGCCCACCCTGCTAGCTTAAGTGGCACTTGCGCCAGTGGGCAGGGCAAACTGGCAGGTGAGTGGATGCTGCGGAGGTCCTGGCATCAGTCCTGGAAGATAGCTTGGCCCTCCAGAACTGCATCCGTGTCCTCCTGGACACCGGCGCAACTGGAGGTATTCTGGGGGCTTAGCTGATGTTAGTTGGCTTCCACCAGATTTTTGTGCCAGGAATGCCCCTGGTGCGGTTGTCTGAGGTAAATTGGTTTCTTCAATGGGGCTTTTCGGGTGGCAGGGGGAATTTTGAATTTCCCTCCTGGTTGTGCCCCCCGGTGCTTTGATTGTGTGTTCCTGGTTTGCAGGGGGTTGGACTTGATGGCCCTTGAGGTCTCTTCCAACTCTATGATTCTGTAGTCTTGCACAGGGAATCTTGGAGAGCTGAGTTCAAATTCCCACTCTGTGGAAACTCACACTGGGTGATTTTTGGACCATTCATTGTCACACTCAGCCAGATCTACCTGACAGGGGTGGTTGCCGCAGTGAAGATAAAGCGAAGGAGAGCAGAGCGATGCTGCCAGCTGCTGTCGGCCCTCGGTTTGGGAGGAAAGCAGGCACGAACATCTGCATTTTATTTAAACACCGAGATCTGTAAAACAAGTAGCAACTGATACTGAGACGATTGTTTCGCAAAAAGTCAGGCCTGTTTATCATAGAAGCCTGTTCTAGCAACGCTTTTCTGCTTATGAAGCATTTGTAGGGCGAAAACTCCTGCTAATGATGCTCATTATAATTCACGAGAGAGAGCTGGAAATTCAGCCTCGTGTCCCAAAGCTGTTTTGTGCTTTCATGTCAATATCATATGACTTGGATCCTCTGAATAAAACACTCCAAACCAAGGCTTGTGACAAGGATACGGAGTTCAGGCCCAAGTTAAATGAGGGCCAACTTTTTCCTGGGATTTGAGGGAAATTTTTTTGCTGAAGTGTCCATGACCTTTGCCTCTTTGAGGCAAAGAACTCCTCTCTGGCAGATATTTATTTGCAAACCCCCCTACATTTAAGCTTCCCAGATGTGTTCAAGATGTATTAAGTTATCTCGTGCCCCCCTCCCCCCAGACAGATTTCTTCAGCAACTGAACAGACTAACAGGATGACTTGGAGAAAGTTTATGAACCATTGGTTGTTGTGGGTTTCCCAGGCTGTGTGGCCGTGGTCTGGTGGATCTTGTTCCTAAAGTTTCGCCTGCATCTGTGGCTGGCATCTTCAGAGGTGTATCACAGAGGGAAGTCTGTTGCACACTGTGTCCAGTGAGAAGGGAGTGTTTTTAGTGCAGGCGACATGTTGGAAACAAGATCTACCAGACCATGGCCACACAGCCCGGAAAACCCACAACCACAAGTTGAATCCGGCCGTGAAAGCCTTGAACAGTACATTTATGAACTGTGTCTGTTGGTACACATGGGATTTTGTTTTGCTTCCTCTTTTGTCTGCTTGAAGGAATGCTAGTGCATCTTTTGGAGTTTTCCAGCTAACCCGGAGCACTCCCTCATTGCAGCCAGCTTCCTACTTCCTCTGCTGGAGGAGCTGCTGCATGTGGGAGCAGCTCACTCGTGTGAACGAATGGTTCTTCAGGAGGAGATCTTTTGATGGTGGTCATGGCGGTGGGCAAGCTTGCTGGGTTGATGTGGTCTACAGACTAGTGTGAAATAAACACAAGAGAAGAACATTTGGTTTTTATTCCTGGCTTTTGTCCATCCCGACAGATTCTTAAAGCTGCTTACAGTTACCTTTTCTTCCCCATAATAGATACCTTGTGAGGTTTGCGGGGCTTAGAAAGTTCTGTGAGAGTTCTGCAAGAACTGTGATAGGCCCAAGATCACCCAGCTTGCATTCATTCGTCAGAAAGGCAAAAGGAATTAGCAAAAAGTTAAACACAAAGCAACAAACCGCAAACTACCATTTTGTTCCTGCTGAAAATACCACTACCGATCATTGTTATTTTATATTAACCTAACCTCCTGTGTTCCTGGTACAGTGCACTTTTTTGTGGCGTACTGGGGTTTTGGTGCAGCGTACCCTATGATGCTGCAGGAAGTTCTCTCTCTCCAACACACAGAGGAAACCCAGTGTGACAAGGATCTCCAGGTGGAGTGGGGAGGTGCACAGAAATAATTTGCCTCCACTCCCTGGGCCCTTCACCATTCCCTTCCTCTCACAGACATCAGTGGGAATGTCTGACGTCGATGGGAGAATTCTGCATGCCACATTTGCATGAACTGGGGTGTGTGTTAGAGAGAACAAACTCTCTCCCTTGCTCTAGTCAAGCTTTTGGGCCAGGTTTTGCCTATACTGTAGTTCCATCTTTAATTGCAGAGTAGTTGCAGCCATTCATTTCGAAGACGGAATACAAGCCATACCAGTCAGCATTCTGCCAATTTAGAGAAAAGACGCAAGAATATTGTGTAGCGCCAGCTAAAGTTCTGCAATAGTGATTACCTTTTCAAAACTGCTGGAAGTTTGCCTGCGCCTTCATTGATCTAAGGAATGCTGTTTTATCATAGACTTCATTCAAGGGAACAGCAGAGAATTTTCTTTGACTAGCTAATTCTTGGGGTGACTCTCTGTGATAATATCACAGGTTAAAATCACATGTTCAGGAAAATCATGCTTCGACCATATTTATTTACTTCATTTATACTCTGCCCTTTTTCCCTAGTGGGGATCCAAAACAGCTTTACATTGTTCTCTTCCACTTTATTCTCATGACAGCCCTGCGGGGTAGGTTAGGCTGAGTGTGCGTGCCTGGCTCAATGGCCAGGCATAGGGGATGAATGCATTGGTTCCTTACACTATTCCTCACCTGGAATACTGTGTACAGTTCTGGGCACTGCAATTTAAGAAGGATATGGACAAGCTGGAATGGATCCAGAGAAGGGCAACCAAAATGGTAAAAGGTCTGGAATCCATGCCCTACAAAGAGAGGCTTAGGGAGCTGGGATGTTTAGTCTGGAGAAGCGAAGGTTAAGGGGGGGGGACATGATAGCTATGCTTAAGTATTTGAAGGGATACCATATCGAAGAGGGAGCAAGCTTGTTTTCTGCTGCTCTAGAGACTAGGGCCCTTTCTGCACTGCGGAAAGGGCGCCCCTGCACCGGCAGGAATTCTGCCGGTGGAGGGGTGAGGAGCCGTTCGCACGGGAGCGTGCGAGCGGCCCCCGCAGAGGCCAGCACGGGAGAGGCAGCTCTGCATGGAGTCGCCCCTTCCCCGTCCCTCTCCCACTCACCTTGTCGCCTTCGTCGCCTTGCTGGACTCCTAAGACCTGCCCACGCTGCCCTCCGACCTCCAGGGGTCCGAGGACAGCGAGGGAGGGTCTCAGCAGTCCAGTAGAGCGACGCAGGACGACGAGGTGAGTGGGAGAGGGACGGGGAAAACAGCATGTTCCCGGCGGTGCCGTTCGCACCGCGCCGGCGGGAACGCGCTGTTTTTGGAGGTGGCCTGACGCCACCCTGGGGGTGGTGGAGGGGAGCCAGGTCGGCGCTGCTGCGTTTTAGCAGAGCCGCCTGTGCGAACAGCTCCCTGGGGACAATGTTTTTGCTGTCCCCAGGGCGCCGTATATGGCCCGTGCGGAAAGGGCCTAGGACATGGAGTAATGGATTCAAGGTGCAGGAAAAGAGATTCCACCTAAACATTAGGAAGGAACTTCCTGACTGTTCGGGCTGTTCGACAGTGGCATTCACTGCCTCAGAGAGTGGTGGAATCTCCTTCTTTGGAGGTTTTTAAACAGAGGCTGCATGAACATATGTTGGGAGTGCTTTGATTGTGTGTTCCTGCATGGCAGGGGGGTTTGGATTCGATGGCCTTTGTGGCCTCTTCCAACTGTGATTCTCTTCCAACTATGATTCTCACAGGCATGCCAAAGACTTCTTTTCACAATAAAACTGATATTTGTGCTCATCTCATGGACAACACAGAGCAGATTATTAGCCATTTAGGTAAATGTTATGTGTGAAGCAGCCCTTGACTGCTAGGTTGTGGCAGTAATCAAAGCTCCCTTCTGGATAGTTATGTCAGGGATGAATTAATCAGATGTTCGCTGCATGTTTCAAACCCTATTCACAGCCTGCTTTGGAAGTTTCAATGCTCCTTGCTCCAGTTACTTGTTTGCGATAACGAAGCCACTGCAGGAAGGGTTACGCAGAGAATGTTAAAGGTTACTCTTGTAACTCTTTGCTTGCAAGAAAGGAAGGCAAGAAAGCAGGTTTCTGTTTTGTTGAAAGCCGACAGAGCCATGGATACCCTCTGCTCGGGTCAGTGCAATCTTTAACTGCAATTGACTTCACCCGCTGCAGCTACTGACAACTTCTTGAAAAATATTTTCTTTCGAAACAATGGCCAGGGCCTGGAAGGCAGAGACTGTACACAGCTCCCACTGATCCAAGACTGGAGAAACTGTGCGGGACACAGTAGCCACGTTCACGTGAGCTCAGATTAGAAGATACGTACAAACAGTTTCTGGAGACTCCTTTCATCACACCAGTGCACAAACCCTGCTCAACAGCAAGGTCCCAGGCTTCCATTCTGAGTTTGTACAAAACAGAAGAGAATATTCATCTTAGAGGAGTATCCCGTTGTTGTACAAAACAGAAGAGAATATTCATCAGAGGAGTATCCTGTTGTTGTACAAAATAAAAAAGAATATTCATTTTAGAAGAGTATCCTGTTGTTCTGTCATTAAAGTGGCACACCAGGCAGCCTGTAACATGAGATTAAAACATTGCACTCATTTGTAAGAATAAAACCTGGGCTAATTCTTTTGATTTACAAGAAGCCAAAGTAGCAACTTTAGGTGGCAGCTGTCCCTAACAGGACATGGCTGTGAAACACCTTGGCTGAATTATTGGAATAAATATTTCCAGGGCTGCTATTTTTGGCAAGCACTGTTTATACTGGATCGTGCTGAGGGTTCAGTCTGCTACAGAGTTCTGCCTCCAGCGGTGTCCAATCCAACGCCTTAGGAAGACTGCAAAAAAGCATGCGGGGAGGAGGAAGGCTCTCCTTCTGTTTCCTCCCTCCCCCTCCACATGTCATGATCAGAGGTATATCATCTTTGCAGAGATTTGCACTTAGCTGCCCTGGCAAGCAGTCACTAACAGACCCATATCACAAATGGGTCTGTCCCCCAGACCCAGAAACAGACTATACCACCACATCTTGTGGCACTGAGCTATATGCTGTGTGAAATGGCACCAGTCCTGTATTCTAATCTAATAATATACTTGTTTTCCTATCACTTCACACCATCTTATAATCTCCCCCTACTTAATATAAAACACCTCAAAATAATCAAATATAGAACCTTATTATAACCGCTTGATAATTTTAGCTTTTCTTATGCTAGGCCCTTGACATCCAGAACTCCAGACAGTATTTTAAAAGAGAATGCACTGCAGGTGGCATTACATAATAGCATAATACTTCGTTTTTCATCACTTTTCCGATAACTCCCAACCTCAAACTTGCATGTTTCACTGCTGTAGTGACTGAGTTGACCTTTTCCAGAGACTTCCGCTGTGGGAGCTGGCATGGTCTACCGCTTACCGTGTTTCCCCGAATATAAGACAGTGTCTTATATTAATTTTTGCTCCCAAAGATGCGCTATGTCTTATTTTCAGGGGATGTCTTATTTTTCTGTGTTCTGTTCGTCGGGCATGCTTCCAAACAAAAACTTTGCTATGTCTTACTTTCGGGGGATGCCTTATATTTCGCACTTCAGCAAAACCACTACTATGTCTTATTTTTCGGGGATGTCTTATATTCGGGGAAACAGGGTAGAATTTAGTACTGGGATTTGTGATGAAGAATCACATTCAGGCCTCAAAAACCTCGCCTTGAATGGGTGCTTTAACCAGTGTTCATGAGCACCCGCAGCTCCAAGCCACCACTTGACAGGGAAAAGTGACGCTGGGCTGTTTGCCGCTGTCTAAGGTATTAGCAATCAATTGGTGTCCATAGCTTTGAGCTAGCAGGAGGCAGCTATCAGGCTACTTTCCCTGCTTGGCTTGGCTTAAACTCTCATTACAAAAAAAGTGAACCACATGACCAAATTTCCATGAGGAAGGGAACTTGACGGCACTTGATTATCAATAACATTAAATGCCAACCTTCTTAGGGAAGCAGGCACTAGTTCAGAGATGAAGTGACGAGTTCTTACTGACCCAGCAGCCCGAATGCCTTCCAGGAGCCATCTGCACTAAAGGACCAGGACATAACCCTTTAAAAACACAGATTAAGGGATTTTCCGAAGCACCTATCTTTCTGCGCAAAGGCTGACCTTGTAAAAGTTGCTCTAGTGGATCGTACCATTTTGCAGAATCAGAACGCTGTTGCTTCATACACAAAAGCGATCACTTTCAATGATTATTAATGCAGAACATTTATGAATCATTCAGCCTCGCTATATTTAACAATCGCTCCCTATTTCTCGTGTTTGCTAAAAATATCAGCTTGAGTTTAGCCGGAGAACACCAAGGAACATGGAACGATTCCCCAGTATCTGCCCCCTTCAGAAGAGTCGGGCAAAGGCACAATCAGGCTTTCAAGGGCACAGGCTTTGGGAACAAAAGCAAGCAGGGCCTCTCTGTGGGGTGTGATCGCTCCTATGCCACACGTGGCACAAGCTCAGGCAGGGAGGGGTGGGTCTTATTTGGAAAGGCCACCCAGCATGCTAGGGGCAGGGCTTGGAATATCAGGATTGAGTAACCACCAAATTCCTACATCTATATTTTTGATACAACCACCCCCAGAGAATGCCTGAAAAGAGCTACAACTTTTGTTTACTGAGTTTGGCATCACTTTGCACCTCTGTGAATCGTGATAGTAGCGATGAACTGTAATGGAACTGTGGCACTGGCCTAGATCTACAAGTGGAATTCTTTGAAGAATAGGGCCTTCCTGCCTCCGCCCTTCTGCTACTGCAAATGCCTGTATCACCGAAAAGCCACTCTAGTGGACTAGGGGATCCCTGGGAATGGCACAGGATGTGACAAAGGAATACTTTAGAAAAATCAGTCAGTGGAGTGGATTCGCCCATGCTCCCAGAGGCCTTCCTCCAACTTGAGTGGCTTTTTCTGCAACTGAAATTGAATGGGTATATAGATATAGGATGGGTGACACCGTGCTTGACAACACTACACGTGAAATGGATCTGGGAGTCTTAGTAGAACATGAATGAGCAGTGAGATGCGGTGGCCAATAGGAGTAAAGTGTCTCGATCTAGAGATGTAATTGCATCTCTCTATTCTGCATTGGTTAGGCCTCACCTGGAATACTGTGTACAGTTCTGGGCACTGCAATTCAAGGATATGGACAAGCTGGAACGGGTCCAGGGGAATGCAACCAAAATGGTGAAAGGTCTGGAATCCATGCCCTACAAGGAGAGACTTAAGGAGCTGGGTATGTTTAGTTTGGTGAAGAGAATGTTAAGAGGTGACATGATAGCCATGTTTAGATATCTGAAGGGATGTCATGTTGGTGAGGGAGCAAGCTTGTTTTCTGCTGCTCCAGAGACCAGGAGTCATGGGTTCAAGATGAAGGAAAAGAGATTCCACCTGAACATCAGGAAAAGCATCCTGACAGTAAGGGCTGTTCGACTGTGGAAGGCACTACCTCGGAGTGTGGTGGAGTCTCCTTGTTTGGAGGTTTTTAAAGAGAGGCTGGGTGACCGTTGTCAGGAGTGCTTTGATTGTGTGTTCCTGCATTGCGGGGGGTTGGACTTGATGACCCTTGGGGTCTCTTCCAACTCTATGATTCAATTATTCTAAGTTGGAGGGAGGTTTCAAAGCTGATCCAAAAGGAAAGATGAGGTACAAATATTTTAATAAATCAACAAACTTAGCTCAGCGGAGTGGTAGCATGAGGGTAGAATCCACCTCTGCTGTGCAAGGACGCCTTTAGAGTCAAGCCCCAGTTGGTTGGATCCAAGTGAATTCTGACAGATGTGGATTTTCCCTGCATTCTTCTTCCCGTGACAGTCCTTTTTGTCCCCTGGAAAGATGAGTCATTTGGTCCACTGACCTTTGGGGCAAAAAGGGAATGCAGGGAAAATCCACTTCTGTCAGCTGCTTTTGATAGAGGTCAGTTGGATAGAAATCGCTGTGTTTATCTTAAGAAACTGAAAGCTTGACCTGTGAAAAACTTATTCCGATTTGTTAATGAATACACTTAGCAGCTGGAATAGCCCAGACTAGCCTGGTCTCTCTCATTAGGTTTCAGAAACAAAGCAGGATTGGCCATGCTTAGTACTTAGAGACCACCAAGAAGGCAGGATCTCTGCAGGTCCACAGTGGCAAACTGCTTCCACTGGTCTCTTGCCTTGAAAACACAATGAGGCCACCACAAGTCACTTGTGACTTGATAGCCCTTATTACACTTTACCTACCTTCTCCAAAATTACAAGCTATCCAGAAGACAGTGATGTATTTCCAGATTAAAGGTTGTGCTGTGATAATAGTGAGTCAGATAATAAAGGCCCACAGTTCTTAATGCTACTGTCCCATTTTACAAAACAGAGTATTCTGAACACCTTACAGAAGTACAAAAGCTATGTGGCACTTCATGAAGGGAAGAATACTGCATTTATTGGCTTGACTTGTCCAGTGCCAGACAATAAGTTCTTCTTCCTGCCAGAACTTTGCTATATAAAGGGGAAGGGGCACTTTTCAAGCTGCTGCGTTCTTTCAAATGGCACTAACGGCAGTTACATCCACTGTTATGTTTACAAAGCTTTCCCCATTTTTTTAAAATACTCTTCAACACAGCATTCACTGTAACAGATGGAAAGAATCTTCCACAACAGCCATCCTGAACTATAATGTCTTTGCACCGAAAAGCAACACGGGCTACATTTTAAAATACTGGCCCGTGTGAAAGTGTGAAAATAGAGAAATGTCCCTTTGGATGGCCACGGGCAGTGGTGGGACTCAGCCGGTTTGCATTGGTTTGGCTGAACCAGTAGTTAACTGGCTGAATCCCACCACCTCAGGGGAGGGCGAGCGAGGGGGCTTTCCGAGACCTGGAGCGGCCTGGTGGCAAGGTGACAGACTGCTCCGGGGCTCAGAAAGCCCCCTCGCTTGCCCTTCCAGGCCAAGCCGCTGCCACCTTCCCTCACCTCCCCCCAAACCCCAGCCAGTCAGGTTCCTCTGGAGCAGCCAGGTAAGTGAGCGGTGGAGGAGTGAGTAGCAGGGGTACGAACCGTTAGATAAATTAATAGAATCCCACCACTGGCCATGGGGTGGGAAACTGGGCCTTTGGTTTGCTCCTCCCATCTCATTCCCTTCTTTTGCAGCTTTCCAGGTCAACCCAGACTCAACCAGAAGGTACTATGAATGTCCAAAAGGAAGCAGCCGAGACTGGGTGCTACAGCCACGCTGGGAAGTCTCAGCTCATCCTCGACGCTTGCAGACAGGATGGCCAGTTTTCTCACTTTTGATGGCGATAAGACTACTTTTCACACGGTGTTGTTACCAAGCTGGCTGCAAATCCAGGACTTGCTACAGGAAGACACAAAGAGTGCTGTGATAGATATGAAATAATTTCTCTTCTGATAATTAAAGGAAGGTATAAATAAAAACCACGTAATGGTGAATGTCCTCTTATAAAGATTACAGGTCATCGAACCAATAATGTTCCTTTTGTTTGTGCTTTCAGTTCGAGTTCCATGTTAATGGTTCTTTAAGGGGTTTTAGAATTAATTTCAACACAACAGTTGCGTACCCTTGACCTGGGTATTGAACGGACTGGCTAGTTCATAAGGCCTGTGAACAAGAACGATGCTTGACATTTTTCGCCAGAGGACATTTTTTGTCAAGGACAAACGCAACGTTGTCGAATGCGAAAGGAGATCATTTTCGGCTGTTTACTGAAGGCATTGTTTCAGTCCCTGATACGAGACCTTTCACAAGCTCAACCACACACCTCTTGAGCATGCTTTTGCTGGTATTCAGCATGAAAAAGGACACTCATACCTACCGAACACTCTACATGGCACGCACATTCTTCCCTGCAGGGAGGCGGAGTGCAGGAGTAGATAAGCCATATGTGACATTGTTAGTCACATTGCATAATTCATGATTACAAGGGTCTGAGATGTTTTCTCGTGGATTGTAAGAGAACCTGTATGGAGCAGGGCAAAATACGGCATTGGACTACATCTGGAAAGCCACAAACTACCATAGGTGGATGTTTTTGCATAGTTCCGGACACTGGAAGTACAGTCACTCCGACCACGTAGAATTCAGCATTTGGAAGGCAAATTTTACCTTTCTCTCTGAAAAAAATGTCTACAGTTCCATAAAATGTGATTTAAGAGCAAGGAAACGAAGATGATGAACTAGAAAAGCAGCTAATATGAGACACAACCCCAAATAAGTTTTTGAGATTAGTTAAGCACTCAGGTTATGCTAGCATTGCAATAATTTTTTTTTAAATTTTTTTTACTGCTGTTTCTTGTTGCAATCTGGTATTAAAGGCAGATCATAAGTCTGGAACAGTATACTCAAATGTAAGTCTAAGTTCAGTAGGATGTAACTTTTTTTGGTTTAGGATTACAGTGCATAACAATATTTTAAATGGTAATGAAGAATACTGCAGATCTAGGCAGTGCAACATAGTTGTTAGATGGATGAACACTGCCATTCACTGGATGTCCTTGGGACCTTTCTTTCAGCCTACCACATAGGATTGTTGTCAGGACAAAATAGCCCCATGTGATTATCAGCGCCCAACACATTGCGAGTTTATAAACCCATTTTCAGCTAGCAAAGCATGCAAATTCATTTGCATTCTTCCTCGGGTTCCCAAGCCACAAAGCCTGGTGGTGGTGGTGGGACATGAAGAAGAGTTGGATTTATATCCCTACTTTCTCTCCTGTAAGGAGACTCAAAGGGGATTATAATCTCCCCCCCCCCACGACAAACACCAGAGTGCACAAGCTTTTACTTTAAACTTTAATATGGCCAAAGGCCAGCAAAAGGAGTGCACAAGCTAATCTGGTTCACTAGATAAGCTTCCACAGCTCAAGTGGCAGAGCAGGGAATCAAACCTGTTTCTCCACTTGAGCTGTGGAGACTTATCTGGGGAATTCAGATTAGCTTGTGTACTCCAACACATGCCAGCTGGGTGACCTTGGGCTAGTCACAGTTCTTTGGAGCACTCTCAGCCCCACCTACCTCACAGGGTGTTTGTTGTGAGGGGGAAGGGAAAGGAGCTCCTTTGAGTCTCCTTACAGGAAAGAAAGAAGGAATATAAATCCAGTTGTTGTTGCTGTTCTTCTTCAGAGCAAGCGGTACAGTAGATGGGGAAAGTTTCAGTTCAGATTGGCTCCAGTTCAGGTGAAAATAGTAGATCAGCTAAATTACTGGGTCCAGTTCAACTATCGAATAGAGAAAACATGGCCACTAAGTCACGCTTTCCTGATACTGAGATCCTAAAGGAAACTGTATGTCGCTAAGGCGGGGTGGGGGGAGAGGCACAGAATTTTTGAACCTGAGTGTTCCAATGCAGCTGGCGGCGACAGCCGGACAAAAGAGCAGAGGTTCCAAATGAAACTTAGTTCAGCTGAGGGGGCAAAGAAGAACCAAGAGGAAGGAAAAATGAGCACAGAGTAAGTGCTGGGAAGGGATTCAGACATTGTGTGAAACCACGGTTTGATTACACTATCTGTGGTTAGCGAGTTTGTCTGAATGTAGGCAACTCTAATATAAATAGTCAGAGGAGCACGCCTCTAAAGATGCCAGCCATAGACGTGAGCAAAACATTAGGAGGTAAAACTACCAGGCTATGGCTACAAAGCCCAGAAAACCCACAACAGACAATAATTCGGGTTGTCTTATCAACCCTGGTTAGTTTAACTTCGTCTCTGCTGGATGAACTAATGTAGACATCTTGGTTCAAATGAAAATCCATAATCCGGGCTGAACACAATCTAATCAAGGCAAACCATAATCTGAACGATGGGCTGTAAGCAGAACCTTGGTTTCACAAACTAACCATGGTTAAAATAATCCACGGGGTTAACTATAACCTCTTCAACAGACTGATTTATTACCCCCAGGACTAAGTCAGCCAGCCAACCCAGCATTGCAAAGAAATTACAGTGGACTCCTTTGGGGTTTGAGGTAAAAGTCCCTTCGGAACCCAGAAAAGCTCCACTGGATGGCTTGTGTAGGTGCTGTTGTGGCAGAAAATTGGGCATGCTTGTCCCTGTGCTAAGTTTTTCTCCATTTGCACTCAAAACGTCTGCCAGGCTGATTCATCGTATCAAGCTCCCCAGTAAACCAAAGCGCATTCCAGACTCCGTGGAAGGAGCGGGGTGCCAGGGGGCAATCGTGTCCACAACCTGGCTCATCGCTGTATTCCACAAGTCAACCGGGGCTGCGGCAACAGTGCCAAACTTGCTGACTGGAAAATCCCCAGGAGACATCAGCAACCTCTCTGAATCCAACAACCTCCCAGGACAGACCATCCTAATTGTCCGCCGGCTCTTGTGGAGGTTCTGAGCATCCACAAGTCTAACCTCCTCAGATAATAATTGGCCCAGGACAGAGGCATGGAGGGGGGAATGGTGCCCACCCCCTGTGGCACCCCGCAAGATCTCCTGGGAAGTATAGTTCTCACCAGGCTGCAGGAGAGAGGAACTAAGGGGCAGAAGAGAGGAACTAAAGTAAGTTGGGGTGGTGGTGGCGGGGGAAGGGGTGTGAAGGCGATTTTCTGCCCTCCACATGACCCCAATGATGCACCCCTGGGGGTAGGGCACCCCCGTCCCATTGGCACTACGCGACTGGCCCACGAAAAGGAGAGAATACAAATTCTCCCATTACCAAGTCATGTATCTAACCCCAAAGGACATCAAAATAGGTATATGAC
Source organism: Sphaerodactylus townsendi (assembly GCF_021028975.2). Lineage (NCBI taxonomy): Eukaryota > Metazoa > Chordata > Lepidosauria > Squamata > Sphaerodactylidae > Sphaerodactylus > Sphaerodactylus townsendi. The sequence goes on from NC_059426.1 coordinate 169,760,609, forward strand.
CTTCTCTATGCATGGGTACCAGAATATTCCAGGACAGTTTCATGGTGATTATGGTAGCCATGAAGTTCTGAACTGCTCCTGTTAGGACAGCCTTTCCGGAAACATGCCAGACAATATTTAAACACTGTCGGCTAACAGGCAAGAAAAATTAGAATTCTGAAAAACATTTTAAGATTTACGCAACAACTTTTCAAACATTATTATTATTATTATATTATTTATTAGATTTGGTATACTGCCTAATCCCCAAAGGGCTCTGGGCGGTGAACAATAAAACAATAACAGGATAAAATACAGCAAATCCAACAAATCAAAAATGAGTTAAAATGCTATTAAACCAGCAGCAACATTATAACCCATATAAAATCCATTTTATGGGAGGCGTCCGGACCCGATTGATACTGCATAGTTAATTGTACAGTTCACTAGAGATTCTACTCTGAGCCAACTGATTATCAGAAATTTCATTTTATTCATACATACAATGACCATGGGTGGGAATAGTCTTCACTTTTGGTACCGCGACCGTGATTGTAACATGGTGCATCAAGTATATTGAAGGGATATTCAACCATAGCGTGTCCCTTTGGGTTTTATATTTTGACTTTTCTGTATGACACAAATGACACTTACATATGACAAATGTTTGACACTTATGTCATAAGTGATGTCATAAATCCCAGGAAATAAGTGTGGGCACTTGCATGGCAGAGCAGACTGATCTTTAGGTGCTTGGATTGGTGGGCACTCAAATCTTTCTTCATTCCTTATTTTTTTTCTTCCTTTTGCAAAAACAAATAAAACTACCTGCCTCTGAAGTTTTAAATATCTTTATAAATATATAGTATTTTTCTGTGTACTATATTTTCAGACATGTAAGAATGTACAGAATAATTTCAGGCATATTCCTTACAGCATCTTTAGTAGTTGTGTACTTTTTTTAACCAAACAGTTTCAACAGGTGAACATGCATTTTTAGTTCCAATGGAACTTTCTTTATTCTGCTGCCAGATCATCACAAACAGGTTTTTTTTTAAATTATCCGCAAATATATTTAAGTCAAGCATAAAATGGCACAAGTGGTGCATTTGTGGCAGAAAATATCTGACAAATAATCATACTGAAGCCAACCTTCTGGTTTTTTTTTAATATAGAAAAACAAGAACTCATGGGAAATGTCCAAGAAAGAAAAGGAAAATCAACTAAGAAAAGAAAATCTAAAGACAGATCGCTGGTTTACAGACTAAGTACAATGTAAGTTTCGTATCACTAAGCTCAGGGGTGATTTGGAGTACGGTAAATATGACCCCTTGGTTTGTTACAAGGGTAGACCTGCTATAGTATACTCACATTTTTTTCCTGTCTTCATTGCAAACGCTGCAAGATGGTTAACAGTGTAATCCTAAAAATAGGTTCCTGGGAATAAGCCCTATCAAATAGAATTCTGTATAGGATTCTGTGTAGACCTCCTTAGGATGGCACTGTATGAATGCTGGGTCAACTAATTCCACATGTTCCTGGTTAGTCAGTTTAAAAGAAATCTCATATTCTTGAGATTACTGATTGCCCGAGATTTCTGGCAAATAGCTTAACTAGGCAGCTACCTGGACATATTGGGACAGTTACATATGTTTATATAACATGTGCCTGATGTGAGCTCACTTAAAGCCCAATCCAGAGGCCATGGTGGGCGAGGATGGCATGACTGCTGTGCCACCTCCAGAAGGCTTCCTGGTGGTGCAAGGAGAAAGCGAAGATTTCGAAAACCCCAGCTGCCTGAAAAACCTCCATAGCCCAAAATGAACTTATGGAACCCTTTTGGGTCTGGGGGTGTTCCCAGCTGAAAGCTGACTCCACCCTCTGCCATGCCGGCATCCAACTTCAGGCTGGTGTAGCTCTTCGGGTGACAGGTGCTTCTGGGTTGGGTGTCATGGAGCTCTGCAGCACCTGCCTCCTTCCCAGTTTCCCCTCCTTTATGAGCCTGTGTCGTCGTTCTGGCCTTTCGGTAGCTTTGCACGCCAAACAAGCAGCTTGCAAACTCCTCCAGCAAGCTTTCTCCCAGGCTTCCTCGGAAGAAGTTTCCTCCTCCAAACCAAAGTGAAACCAAAAAAACCTCCTGGCTGCAGGATGCTTAGAAAACCCAAACAGCGTTTTTATTCAGGCAGGCAAAACAGGGAAAAACACATCCTTTAGGATAACTGAGAGAATAAATACTTAACAGCGCAAACCTCTCAGCGTATCAAGAAAAGAACCAGGACCCTCCTTGCCATCTTCCTCCATCCCCTCATCTGCCTTTTCCTTACCCCCCAGGTGACACCTGTTATACCTGCTGTTACCATTAATCAAGTCTCAAGTGTTTTCATTCTGAGGTGATCTTTGTTGTTTACAGGTGATGTTTCAACTGGTAGTGTTACGGCTATAATGCAACTCTTGCATACACCTCCCCACCAGCATAACTGCCACTTATACCGACGGTAGCAGAAATGTTTTGGCCCCATGCTGGTTCCAAATGCTGATCCCCACCCTTAGATTGAGCTGCCCACACAACTTAACTAAAAAAACCCCCAAAATTTACCCAGTAAAAACAGGTGTAACAGTGAACAGACTTTCTCTCTGCTGTTAACCTCCATTCACTAATTCTGTCCCTCCTGGAGTTCCTTGGAGTGCACATATCTGTCCATTCATGTGCAGAGTGGGACACTGGAATTTTTTTTTAAAGAAAAGAGTCAGGCTACTGAGCAGCATCCTTCCAGACTGGAGAGAAAAGTGACTTGAGTCAATAGTTCCTGATATTTTTGGTAAAGTGACCCACAAATCGAAATTTACTTGGAACGAGTACCCACATGAAGAAAGCATTCAAAAATCATTAAAACAGCAAAAGCTTGGGACCCAGTTCCAATGGCTTCGCTACCTATGTTTGGGTCAGGACGTATGGACTGGAAACACTTCCTTAAGTGATAGAATGTGGCAAGATGGGGAAAACATGGGACTTTATACCCCTCCGCAGCATGTATCTTCTTTGTTTAAAAAAATGCACACACAAACATACACACATACATCTCCCCTTTACTTTATTTTTCCAGATAAGTATTGTGTTAGTCCATATATCATCAAATAAAACACGAGTACAGTAGCATCTCAAAGTCTAACAAAATTTATTCCAGCATTAGGTTCTGTAACTCAAAATTCACTACATCACCTGCAGGAATGCTACTGGTTAACAGGTCTCGATGCAGATAACACAGGAAAACACAGCTGCCCCGTCATATTTTCATTTTGGTCCAAGTCTGTGCCAAGTTCTCACCTACATGTGTCTGAGATGTGCCCTTTCAGATGGACACTGGAAGCTTTCCTTGAGAGCCTCAGACCCAAGAAATCTGGGGTGGAGTCACCACTCCTCCGTGAAACTGAGAGTCAGTGTGGTGTAGTGGTTAAAGTGTCAAACTAGGACCTGACAAACCCAGAGCTGCAAATCCCCACTGGGCCATGGAAGCTTGCTGGGTGACCTGGGGACCAGCCACGCACTCTCAGCATTGACCCTGGTTAGTATTTGGATGGGAGACCTCCAAAGAATACCAGTGACACTACACAGAGGCAGATAATGGCAAACCACCTCTGAATGTCACTTGTCTTGAAAATCTACAGGGTGGCTGTAAATCAGCTGTGAATTGACAGCATTAAAAAAAGAAACTGACTGGACTAATCCTCCCTCTCTCAGCCTAAGTCACCCGAAACAATGCTGCTGGGAGGATAAAACTGGGAAGGAGACACGTTTCCCTCCAAATAGGGCAGGATATCTGCATTTATCTATACCAGGGGTCTGCAACCTGTGGCTCTCCAGATGTTCATGGACTACAATTCCCAGCAGCCCCTGCCACCATGGCCAATTGGCCCATGAGTGGCAGAAAGCTGACAGAAATGTAATCCACTCAGAAACCTTTACGGAGCAAGAACCCTGATACCTGAATAAGGATAAAGGCAAGTCGCATCATCTTAGAAAGCAGAATTACCACTCAAAGCAGGATTAAGATCTATATTTATCTATATATATCAATATCAACAGCAGAGCGTATAAAGCAAGTCACGTCCCTTAAACGACTCGCAAGCTGATAATACTTTACTAACCTCAGGATGCTGTACTAACAACAGATTAAAGCTAAGCACCTCCCCCCCAGCTCTGAGGGCACTTCCGCACATGCAGATCCACTTTCACAATTGTTTGCAAGTGGATTTTCGCATTCCGCACAGTAAACTCTATTCCGCACAGCAAACAAACTCCAGCTGCAAAGTGCATTGAAAGTGCATTATTCTGCATGTGCAGAAGCGCCCTACGATCCTCCACTAGGAAACCGATTCCCGCCAGGGACAAAAGCCTCTCCGCCGCGACTTCTAGTCTGCCCCGGCGAAAGAAACAGAGCAGGCGAGTCCGTGGCGCGGATCCCCACGTGCAGCCCAGACTCGGGTCCACCCCTCGGGAGGCAAGCGGGCCGCAAGGGCGCGTTCACGCAGGACGCCTCTCCCCTCCCGCATCCGGTGAGCCGCCGCCGCCGCTCCTGCGCCGCTTCCTGTGGCAACTCGCTCTTCTCCTCCGCCTCCTTCACGCGTCTTCCCCCCCATCCCCCTCCGCGGAGGAGGCCCTGGCAGCGAGAGGAAAGGCGGGGCGCCGCCGCCGCCGCCGCCGCCACTGAGGCTTCTTCTACCCGGCAGCGGCGAAACACCCGGACGGCGCCGGTCACGTGTCCCGGAGGCGCCCGGAGCCGAGGCGGCGGGGACCCGCGTAACGTGCGAAAATGGGGCCGGCGTCGCCCTAACGCCTCTCCCTCGGCCGCCGGACTTGACCGCCTTCTCCCGGCGAAGGACGAGCCGACCCGCGGCCGGCCAGCGTCCCCTCCCTCCGCCATGCCGTCGCCGTCCCTGAGGGGAGGCGAAGGCGCGGAAGCCGCGGGGAAAAGCGAGGCCGCGGCCGGCCGAGCCGCCGCTGGGTGAGTCTCCCCGACGCCGCGACCGCCTTACCTGCTCCCGCCGAGGCCGCGGAGCTGAGGCGAAGGGGCGACCTTGGTGGGGGGGGTGGGGGGTGGGGGTGGCTGAGGGGGAAAAGGAGGCGGCGGTTGAGAGGGGGGGATGGGGAGGCGGAGGCGGAAGAGAAGCAGCCCTGCCGGCCAATCAGGGGGCGCGTTCCATTCCGTTGGCCAGTGGGCGTGCGGGGGGGAGCGGGGGTGGGCGCGCGCCGGCGGAGGCAAGCACGTTCGCCTTCCCCGGTCGCGCGCGCGAGAGCGAGCGAGTGCGCACGCGCGGGGCCGACCCCTCCCCCCCCGACTTCTCCTCAGTCAGTCAGTCGGACACGGCGAAGCGGGCCATGGCCGGAGCCGAGTGACAGGAGAAGCTGAAGGGAAAACGGTGACCGAAGGCCGCCGCCTCCTCCTCCTCACCGCCGCAGGCCCGGAATGTGAACGGAGAAGCGACGGAGGAGGAGGCCTCGCGGGCGGCCGGGCCTGTCGTTGGGTGGGGGCGGGGGCAAGGAGCAGGCCGCGCATGGGACCCGGGAGCCGGCCCTGACGCCGCCTTGCGCCGGGGGTGGACGACGACGAGGCCTAGCAGGCAGCGGCGGCGGCGGCTCCTCCTGCGGCAGAGACCGCAGCGCGGCGAGGCAGAGAACCGCCCGGCTCGCCTCCGCCTCCGCCCGGGATCGCCTCCCGCCTCCTTTTCTCTCCTTGTCTCCGGATTCTCTACCAGGAGGGGTCAAGGTAACTTCTCCGGAAGCCGGCGGGGAGAGCTCGGTGGCCGGAATCCAGGCTCTTGGCTGCAGCTTCCCGTTCCTCCCCTCCTCCCCCCCTCGTCCACGGGGAAAGTGGCATCGCAGACACCGCCCCCCTCCCGCTTTGGGGGTCCCCTTTTCTAAGACCGTCCTTCCAACGCCTTCTCGCGTCTCTTGTTTCTCTCCCCGCTGGGCCTAATAATCTGCATCTTTCGAATAATCTCCTGGGTTTTTTTTTAAAGGACTTAAAAAATAAATCTGAACAACACTGCCCCATTTTAGTAGGCGGGGGATGTAACCAGAAGCTTAAGGGGGCGGGGAAAGAGGGCCCAAGAAATAAAGCCTCGATTCTGTTACTTGGTGTTTTGTGTTGAAAGATCTGCACAGGAGCAACTGGTCGCTGAAGGGAAAGCGGAGAGGGAGGGGCTGCACCCAACATGATCCCTGTTGATTCTCTTAACATGGCCGAGGCTTGTCGGTTTGGAATTAGGCCGTAATAATTTATAAAGCGGGAGAGAGGGGGACTGTTACTAAATTTACAGCGGGGAAGCGTGGCTAAAGCTTCTCGCTGACACCGTGATCTTGGCCGTCAAAGCGGTTCTGCTCGAGGACCTGCCCTTTAATACAGTTTGCTGATCATTTGGGTAGGCGGAAGAGACCACCAAGGGGCTGTGGCTTGTCCGGAGACGCACCGTTCTTTTAGTCCACCAAGGTCAGCTGGCCCAGGCCGCAGGGCCATTTGGGGGCACATTTAGATCTGTGCAACTCTGGTGTGCTTTTGAGGAAGCATACTTTAGAATCTGGCGCTACTGGTGCATTCCTAAAAAGAGTTAGGCCTAGAAGGGTGCAGATCTATTTAGATTGCACTAGGGCAGTGATAGCGAACCTTTTTGAGACTGAGTGCCCAAATTGCAACCCAAAACCCACTTATTTATCGCAAAGTGCCAACACTGCAATTTAACCTGAATACTGAGGTTTTAGTTTAGAAAAAAGGGTTGGCTCCGAGGCGTGTGTTACTCTGGAATAAGCTTGGTGGTAGTCGGTGGCTTTGCTTTGAAGCAACTGCGCAACTCTTCCAATGGGTGAATCATGACCCTAGGAGGGTTTACTCAGAAGCAAGCCCCATTACCAGCAACCGAGCTTACTCCCAGGTGAAGGATCACACTTTAGTTCTTTGCATGAAAATCAGTGGGGTTTAACAGTGCTTAACAGGGTTACCTACACTGCTTCCCCAAAACTCAGTCTTAGGTTTAATGCTAATAATGGAGCCCAAAACAATCTGTTTGCGTGTGCCCACAGAGAGGGCTTCGAGTGCCACCTCTGGCACCCGTGCCATAGGTTCACCACCACTGCACTAGGGTGATATATGTTGAGAGTTTCAGATTCACATGGGAGAGTAAATAACATTTTTTTGCTCCTGCGAGTACAGTCCTCCCTCATTTTGGTATGTGTTAGAAACTGGTTTTGTGCAACTCATGCAAAGCTAAATTTCAAACTGTTGCACGGAGCCCTCACATGTTCATTATGTATAAAATATTTAAACAGGGAACCACCCTGTTAACATAGCATTGTTAGTCTGTGAAGCGTGGGCTGTATGTAAGGCAGGATAACAATGCAGCAAACGGTCCCAAGAATGATAAGATAGACATGATCATAGAACCCTTCTCACTGCTGAGTGCCAAGAGCTTGTGAAGGCCACGAATACCTTTTGTGTCTGCAGTTGTTATTTCTTTTCATATATTGAATTTAACTAATCCACTGTTGCTTTAAAAAAACCTTTCTGCCACTTCAGCAGTGATGTGTGACAAGGAATCTTCACATCAGCATTTGTCATTGCATTAATGCTCCTTGGCTTGCAAAGATTTATGTAGGTTCTTAAGTTTGTGTGCGGTCCCATTGACTTGAGTAATCGATCATACATTGACTTAACTGGTGTTTGCTGGATAAAATCTTGCCGTTATGATCACAACTCTTCTGAGCATAAATTAAACAAATTAAAAATTTCACCTTAGGCAAGAGTTATACTGTTAAAGGTGCTTTCATACAGTGTGCTTGATAAATTAATAATCAATTAATACATTAATGTATAAAGTTATTATCTTCTTCACTGAGCTCCACTATGTGTAAAGAAGGGTCATGGCATTTTTTAAGAGGATCAGACACAAGACTGTCTGAACTGAAGGAAGGTAGATTAAGGCCAGTCATTGGGAAAAGGTCCAAAAACTAAGAACAGTTCATTAGAGGAACAAGCTATTTAGTGAGGGAATGGGTTGTTTTCTTTGGAAGTCTCCTTGAAAGGGCCGCATGGGGGTTTAGATTGTTCTGTGGAGGTAAATTGGTCTACTGGACACGAAAGGTCATGCTTATCTCCTGTGATTCTAGAAATGGGAACAAAAGAAAATAGCTAATAGATGTGATAGCATCAGCTGTACAATTGCAAACTCTGCAGAAATCAGCATTGAGCTGATATTGCCGTCACAGGATGTATGTTGATGGTTAGCATACATATTTGGTCAGTTTCCAGCACGTGCATTTTAACAGTGTAAAGGCTAGTGGAATTACTTTGTTCACACGAGGATAGTGTTCGTTTCCCATTTAAAGTTGTTGTGAATTGACTTCCCCTTGACTTGGTAGTCTGATTGCTGTAATACATAAGAGAGAGAACTTTAAAAATATCCCCCAAAGGAAAACGAGTCAGAATATGGAGTAGAAGAAAAACAAACACTTCAATCCTGTAGGGAAGGCTTGTACTTGTAGAAGAAGAAGAGCTTGGATTTATACTCCACCTTTCTTTCCTATAAGGAGACTCAAGGTGGCTTAAAAGCTCCTTTCCCTTCCTCTCCCCATAACAGACACCTTGTGACGTACGTGGGGCTGAAAGAGTTCTGAGAGAATTGTGACTAGCCCAGGGTCACCCCAGCAGGAATGTAGGAATGTGGAAACACATCTGGTTCACCAGATAAGCCTCTGCCACTCAGGTGGAAGAGTGGGGAATCAAACCCAGTTCTCCAGATTAGAATCCACCTCCTCTTAACCACTATCCCATGCTGGCTCTCTTTGTAGCTGTGCATTCAGGTGTGCATTGTTTTGCTCATCTTGCCCCCCTTGTTGATGGATGCATCTCAGACGGGTGGGGCATTCACAAATTGGATGATAACGTGCATTTCATCTGGGGCCACCAGTCATGTGAAGCAAAGCATTACTAGAAAAGGATGAAGGCCCTACATTTCTAACATGCTAAGTTAAAAAGATAAACTAAACTGAAGTAAGGGGACTATTTCTTGATAGAAAGAACTTTAAGGAAAAGACAGTATTTCTTGTAACATTTTAACTATAATATTTACCGGGCAATGTTAACAATATTTATTCCTTTCAGTAGGGATATGTCCTCAGCACCAACCACTCCTCCATCAGTGGATAAAGTAGACGGATTTTCTCGGAAGTCCGTCAGAAAAGCCAGACAGAAGAGGTCACAGAGTTCCTCCCAGTTTCGGTCTCAGGGCAAGCCTATCGAGTTAACGCCACTGCCTCTGCTAAAAGGTACGGCTCCGCATCGATTATGACTAAAACATAGTTTTGCCCCAGATGACTGGAAGACACTTTCATGCCTTAAAAGTTTTATGGGTTCAACGATTATTTTAGTATGTTATACTTAAGCTTGTTGGAGAACCTGTGATTCAGATATTGAAGGCCCATATTTTCTAGCTGATTATATCGGTGGTTGATTAGAAAGTGTAACTATTAATATATATGAAGGCAAAGGGTGTCTTGCAAACGTGAAAAAATAAATGCAATGGTTGTTAAGGGATAATCCTGCTGTAATGCTAGAATGTTTAATTTTATATCTGCCAGTCTTACTTTCCCTTCGTTCTAAATGTGTAGTCCGTTTTCCATTAGCAAGATATTAGAATATCCAGCAGTTATGTAATTAGGATTCCGCCTCCTGTTTGAATTAGATGTACGAGGAGCAAATATATTTGAATACTCTCTTAATTTACATCGAATGTAAGAGTCTGGATTTGGGATTTTATCAGCTATGTGGCAGAGCTTGATTGATATTAGTCATGTGATCATATCAAATGTGGTAGAGAAGATGGTGGGGCCCTCTTAGGGTGTATGATACAACATAAGGCCAGACTGTATTCAGAGAACTGCAAGGCAGAAGCTTAAATTCTTTTAAATGTATTTCAAACAAGATAGAGGTTAGCTGCAGGTGTTGTCACTATTGGCTGGTACTTTTGATCTAATTGCTCTCTTCACCCTGAAACAGTTAGCCAGCGAGCTCAGGGAATGCTTATATTACAAATAAATTGCCTAGCAGGTGTTTGTGAGTGTGTTCTGGTGCTTGTGAAGAGGGTTTTTCATAGGTAAATAGGACTGTACTGTGGTGAAATGGTCAGAAAGCTGCATTGGTAAAGAGACCTGGACCTATAGGACTGTACTGTTTCCTATCACTATAAATGTGATCCAGACTTAATATATCTTGTTTAAAAACTCATACTTTGCTTCAGCTCTGTTTGAAATTTCTGTGTGTTTTCAGATATCTGTAATCCAACTCCTTTTGCTTTCAGATTCCTGTAATCCAAATCCTATGGCACTGTTAATAGATTTCCCATCCTGCTGATTGTACTTGACTTGCACTATATAATCTGCCTTGAATCTCAGCAAGAAAGGCGCACTATAAATAACCAAATAAATTTAAAAATGTTCGCTTCTGTCGTGGTCATTGGCAGTGCAATCTTAAACAGAATCATGCCCTTCTGACCCCACTGACTTCAGTAGATTTCTGCTTTGTAGTGTGGTTTGTGTTTCTAACTTGAACCGAATGCTTTCAGTACCGTGTTTCTTGTATGGTCAGTACCAACACCTGGAAGTCATGTAGATAATCTGAAGTGGGCAGGGGTGGAGTTTTTCACCTCCAACAGTGACTTGGAACTCGGTTCACAGGATTGTGAAGCAGGCAGGATACAGACAGGCCAGTGAGGAAAAACAGCAAGGGTATCAGAAGTAGGCAGAGAGGTAGTTTGGTCATGCTAAAGGGCATCCTTTTAAGTTGCTACTGGGATTGTGCAGCAGGGTTAGAAGAACTAAATGGCAGAAGGTGGAATGGTTCTCCTGCGTTTCTTGACTCCTAAACTAAGGAGTCTTTCTTTCCAACAGTGTCTGTTCTGAAATAATTAATGTCCTGTTGCAGCCAGCAGTCCTGATAGTATGGAGGTAAGGAATCAGTTCCACTCTTTTTAGGGTTCTGATTTGTGCTTCTTGTCAGTTGTTGCATGAAGTACTCAGTTCTGACTCTTCAACCCTTCTGAGCTATTTTCTCCTGAGTACAATGTCTCTAAAAACCAGGACAATGCCGGTTTATTTTTAGTCTTCCAAAATTCCTAGTAATCTAAACTCTCGTTGGCCCCCTGCCCCATCCATTATGAAAAGCAGTGTGATAAAATACCTGATTTACTGACATTTTTGTTCTGTTGCCTTTTCAATAAATGAATTGACAGTGTGTTTGAATGTTGGAAGTGTCTTTAAAGCTGGATCTGTAAGAAAATTGAGTTTTGCATGTTCATGACTGTATGGATAGGACATGTTCACAAGGAAGACCAGTCAAAAAGACATTGGTTAGTTGTCTGGGGAAGTAATTCTCAGGTACCAAAGAAAAAATGCCAATTCGATAAAAATCAAGATCACTAACTGTTATTGAACAGTGAAACTAAATTATCAGCAGTTATCTATTATGCCAGCGGTTCTCAACCTGTGGGTCGGGACCCCTTTGGGGGTCGAACGACAGTTTCACAGGGGTCGCCTCAGACTCTCTGCATCAGTGTTCTCCATCTGTAAAATGGATAAATGTTAGGGTTGGGGGTCACCACAACATGAGGAACTGTATTAAAGGGTCATGGCATTAGGAAGGGTGAGAACAGCTGTATTATGTGTAGCTGACTACATTATTGCAAATACAAGTTTATATTGGCAATATAAATCAGAATTGTAAGTGAACAGCAACGGTTGTTTCAATTGTATGTAGTTGTTTTGAAATATAAGCCACCTGGAGGGCCAATCTGGTTTCAAAGTAGTATATAAGTATAGTATATATTAAAGTTAATATTTAGGTTATTTTTAACTTTTTAATAGAACATGATTAAAAGTTTGGCTCCAAACAAAATTTAAAATGACTCTCAGCATCTGTATCAAGACAAAAGTTTTAAATTGTGGATATACCGCAGAACATGGGATTCCAGTTGTTAACTGAAGAGATTATGGTTTTGACTCCTACAGGATTTGGAACCCCAAAGAGTCCTCTTTTCTACATCACTATTTGAATTGAAAATGCTGGTGTTTAGATACTGGAATTTTTTTTTCTAATCCTGGCTTGTTGTACCTTTGCTCAGGAGACGGGGCATTATTTGTTGTGCCTCCGTGGGAATTCTGTAAACAAATTTTCATTCTGGAATACTTTGGCCCAGAAAAAGGAATGTATGTTTTACAGCTCAATCCAGATCCCCAGGCGGCTGGGGATGGTGCTGCTGCAGTGCTGTCCCACCACCTCCAGAGGGCTTTCCAGCCACACGAGGAGGCAAAAAACTTCTCTTACCACCCAAAGGACCTGGGCTGTGGTACGACCAGCTGCAAACTCAGGATAGAAGCCCACTAATGTCAGCTCCATTCCAGGAAACCCCATGTTGGCGTCTGATCAGGACACCAGTGCAGCTCTGTGGTGGCCTGGACTTCCAGCTTTCACCTGCACGGAGCTGAGCAGTAGCTGGCTGCCAGCACCTTTTACCCCCAGTGTCCCTCCACCACTCCCTAAGGGCATTTCCGCTCATCCCATCTAGATTTGGTTCTTAAGTTTATAAATGATGGGGAAGACTCTGGTCTGAAAATTGGAAGTGTACGTGTCTGTTTCATGAAAGAATTAAAAAGCGTACTTTTGAAGGCTTTCACAGCCAGAATCAGCTGGGTATTGTGGGTTTTCCAGGCTTGTGTGACCCCAGTTTGATAATTATTGCTCCTAACGTTTTGCCCACACACAGCCTGGAAAACTCACAGCACACAATTTAAAAAATGATTGTTTTAAGTTCACTTAAGATGAACGAAATGATTTGGAATGAAGGTTATGCCCCTGGATCCTGTATGACAGTGGTTCTCAACCTTCCTAGTGCCGCGACCCTTCAATACAGTTCCTCATGTTGTGGTGACCCCCAACCCTAACATTTGCCCATTTTACAGATGGAGAACACTGATGCAGAGAGTCTTAGGCGACCCCTGTGAAAGGGTTATTCGACCCCCAAAGGGGTCCCGACCCACAGGTTGAGAACCACTGCTGAATGAACTCCTCAACTTTACCTGATCCTCCATTGTTGCTCCCCTTCTTTCCTCTGCATTCTTGGATCCTGGCAAACCTCAACCTGTGATCTTTGCTATTTGTACGGCCATATTAAATGTTCCTGTTCTTTTATTTGATATTGCCTTCTTTTTTGTGCCTTTCCCTACATTTCGGGATACCTGCTTGGTGCCATCTCTCTTGTTGCAGACCTGTCCCCAAAGCTCACCTTTAGGAGCATCAGTGCCGTAGTGGTTAAGAGCAAGTGTACTCTGGAGGAACTGGGTTTGATTCCCCGCTCTGCTGCTTGAGTTGTGGAGGCTTATCTGGGGAATTCAGATTAGCCTGTGCACTCCCACACATGCCAGCTGGGTGACCTTGGGCTAGTCACAGCTTCTTGGAGCTCTCTCAGCCCCACCCACCTCACATTGTTGTGAGGGGGGAAGGGCAAGGAGATTGTCAGCCGCTTTGAGTCTCCTGCAGGAGAGAAAGGGGGGATATAAATCCAAACTCCTCCTCCTCCTCCTCCTCCTCCTCCTCCTCCTCCTCCTCTTCTTCTTCTTCTTCTTCTTCTTCTTCATGAACATGCATTTCCCTTTTCCTCTCTCTTTGTTGTCCGTTTTTGATTGTAAGCTCCTCAGTGCAGGGGCCTTTTGTCTTGAATTTGTTAAGCAGCGAGCACATTGTGATAATGTATAAACGTGATGTTGGCCTTTGAGGCCAATAAGATAAGAAGACATCTGGAAGCAGTGAGGCTGGTCTGCCATGGGGCAATGTTGAAGACACCTCATATAGAAAATCATTCTGAAGATATGTAATCTGAACATTCAGCTTCAAGTGTTGTGTAACATTTGAAATCCTTACAGATCTCATTCATTTGCTGGAATGATTTAAAAGTTTCCATTTCCTTGGTACCAGCATCACTTTTTAAAGAGCTATCATTTCATGTTGAATAAATGCTTAATAATAGTAGTACTTGTATTGTGATTTCAGTATTCAAGGCATTCTCATACATTCTGGGGTTGTTGTAGAGATTACTGAAATGTGTATCATTTATCCCCAGCCTAGTTTAGGAGAATGTAGCTTGTTTAAGGACCACCCTCCCCAGTGTCTCAGATGATAATAGTTTAAGATATGCTAAAAGGTGTTTATGTTTGCTGGTGGCAAACATGATGAGAGAGTGCCTTTTGAAGTAAAGTTTATTTGTAAATACTTTGGTTGTCATCTGGCAGATTTTTTTAATGAAACTACAGGAACATATGGAAAAGGGGGTGCATAGGAGCTTGTTTAGAATATGAGGTGGAATTAAGGGGGAAGCCCCGTATGAAATATTGCCTATTCTGTAATGAGTATAATCAGTCAGTAAAGTTTTTCTGAAAATTCATCCCTCAAAGTGCTTTTGAAACAGCTACCCAGACACATCTATCGTTTTGGGTACTTCAAATTTCTATCTATTATAGATATGCATAATTATAAAATCCTTACGTTCCTTTTGGTTCATGTAAAAGCACGATGTACATATCCTTTAAAGACTTTGTTTTTCTTACCTTGGCAATTTTTTTGTGTTTTAATAAACTTATTTTGATAATTTGTCATCACTGACAGTTCCTGTAGATATGCTAAAGCAGCAATGGCCAAACTTGCTTAATATAAGAGCTGCATAGAATAAACGTCAGATGTCTGGGAGCCACAAGACATAAACAAATATCACACTCACTTTTATCATTACACGCACATATTGTTACAAATGTTTTATATTAATATTTTAAAAACACACATACGCAATAATTATTCATGTAATTTTTAAATTAACATTAAATGAGACTGTCAGAAATAAAAACGAAGGGGGTTAAAAAGATATTGCTAATGGTGCTTCTTTCATTAAGACTAAATATCTGGTCAAAACATGGAGAAAAATATGTAAATTAGAGACAGTTACTGGTATTCTAGTACTGCTACTAGAAATATTATTAGAAATATTGTTAGTCTCTGTCTTTGCTGTGCACAAGGCTTCTGATTGACTATTGGCGATTTAATTGTCTGTGCTGGTTTTTTTTAAAACGTTGCTTTGGCAGGAGCTTCCACCATAGCACAACATTACTAGGTTCCCTAGGAGGATCTACAAGATCCTCCACCTGCATGTCATCAGGAAGGGAAGGGCTGGGAGTTGGCTTTGCTGCCTGGTCTTCCTCAGGAGCAGCCAACTCTGGCTGCATGGTGTTGTCAGGTTCTGCATCAGAGTCCTCTGTATCCTGGAAAGTACCCAGGGGCTGGCTCATGACATAATTTACATTTGATAAAATATTTCATTAGATTTTCATTTTGCCCAACATTTTGGTTTCCCGCCCCAAACAGCAGCAGCAACTGGGAAGGGCGGGGACACCCCCCCCCCTCCCCGGGCTGTAATATCTCCACAAGATTCTGATTGCCTGTGAACGGTGTTAGTGTGGGTTTGAGGTAGTCTTGGAACGCTAGTCAATTGACCCTTTGCTGTTAGACCATGATCAAATATTTAATGTTGTTAGACTGCTGCTTGTGCGAAGGCATTCTTATCTCATTATTGAATGGTGGGGTCATCTGGTGGCAGTGGCAAGGATAAGGGCTGTTTTCCCCCTTGGAAATCAGTCACATGACTTTAAATATGTGACTGCTATTCTTCTATAATCAGCCAGTATGTGGCTTGTTAACCAAGACATGCCAAAACTAAAATTCAGGGCATTGAAGAGCATGCCGTGAACAGATAGAACTAATGAGTGTAGACAAAGGTCAGAATGCTTCACATTTTTATTCAGTCTTTCGTCCGAGGAGCTTACGGTGGTGTACATTCTTACCTATTGATCTTTGCCTGGTGAACTTTTTCACTGAAGAGGCATGATTCCAAAACTTCTAGAGTGAGGTTTTAGGCTTGAGAATCTTTTCCTCAGAAGCACAGTTCAAACCACACATGCTCAAAGAAGAGGAGTGTCAGAAACCCCTTAATCCAAGGGATTTTTTGGGATGAGTCAGCAAAACACAAAATTGTAAAACCTTGGGCTATGAATCCTCGCACCTCAGGCTTGGTAGCTGCCACCAGCCCTTTTTCGCTATCTGAATAGCCAGAAGCTAAGGGGCCAGGCTCCCTGGGCTCAAAATCAGGCAACTCACTTACGCAAGGTAGGCCACCTACAGCGTGAGTTTCACAAAACAATTAACTTGGTAGGTGTAGCTAGGTGAGCCCAGGTACTTGTATGATATGGAAGCCTCCTGAAGACAAAACACCACAAGGTATACTTAAAGGAATTTATTAAAATTGTGCAAGAATATTTCAATAAGAATAATAGGCAGTGAAGAATTAAAATAACAAAAGGCTAAATCAGAAAGGACTAACCAAACAGTAAATAGCATTGATTCAAAATAACAGATGTTATCATTCCGACTGAAATCCTCCAGCATTCAAAAGGCCACTCTTTCTGAGCGGCAGCATATCAGGCAGCACATCTGAGTAGCAAGGTCCAAAGGTGTCCGTAGAAGCCATAATGAAGGGACTAAAGGACCACAGAACTAGGGAGAAAAGGCTAAACTTGATGGCCAGGGGCTAAGTTGGCTGGAACATGTTTATCTATCAGAGCTGTGGCTAGTGGTATCAGTCAATCACATAACCCTGTTACTAGCCAGGTGACCCAGAGGGTTAGAATGAGAAAAAATGGCCTAATAAAATGACTCAATAAATCATCTGCTAATTAATTGGACTGTGACCCCGGAACCTAAAAGGGAGTCAGTACAGAAAATCCCCTCTTCTAGTATTTGAGCTCCTGTCTAGGCTGCAAAAGGTCACCGCTTCATTGAATCAGGAAACAGCACTGTCATTCGCCACTCTCAGACTTTCCTATTGTAGGCTAAACCCTGAACTAATATTTGAGAGAACAAGAAACTGCATTAAGGGACTCCGTGTCTGGACGAGGAGTTGTGCTTTCCTCCTCTCTTTCTTTTTGTCTGCCATAGCAGTGTTAGGGAACTTCTCCCTGAGTTGCCTTCTCTGGATGCCAGCCTTGTTTTATCCTCAAAAAAGTTTTAGATGGTTTGTTGTCTGATTTTCTGGATACAATTCTCTCATTTATTATACCCAATCCTGAACTATAGTGTGGATCAAAAACCCCACACAATGGTGCCAGGGACAGATGATAGATGCTTCTACTATGCCTGGGGTCTGCAACCTACGGCTGTTCAGATGTTCATGGACTACAAATCCCAATTGGCCATGCTGGCAGGGGCTGATGGGAATTGTAGTCCATGAACATCTGGAGAGCTGCGGGTTGCAGATCCCTGTACTACGCTGAAGAAAGTGCAGGGCTGCAGAAAAATCTGAAATCTAACCTTGAGCAGTTAAAACCCCCCAAACCTTGAGCAGTTAAAACCTACTCCTCAAAATAGTTGAAGCAGCACATATAGTTTTATGAAGTAAATGCACGCTGAGATCTTACAAAGCTACATTCTGAGAACTGAGATGAAGAGATGAACTGAGGTAGGTGGCCATTGCCTACCTCTACATGACAACCCTGGACATCCTTGGAGGCCTCCCATCCAAATACTTGCCAGGGCCGACCCTGTTTAGCTTGCCTAGTCAGGGTGAGTTATTTATATACTTCCTTTATCGTCAATGGAGATCCGAAGTGGTTTGCATTGTTCTCCCTTCTATTTTATCCTCGCAAAAGCCCTGCATGATAAGTTTGGAAGTGAGTGGGCAACTGGCCCAAGGTCACCCAGCGAGCTTTCATGGTAGAGTGGGAATTCCAAATGGGACCTCTGCAGATACTAGTCATATACCATTACAGAATACTGGCTGGTCCCTAAGCCGCACCCTTCTACAGGTGACATTTTGGGTGATGTTTAAATGGTTAGAGAGTATATTTTGTACGATTTCGCCTAATACAGCAACTGAATTTTTCATAACCCAGCCACTACGATTCTTAAAAATTACCCACCTCTTCATTGCCACCTTATGTGATAACCCCTAGGGCACAAGTTCTCAAACTTCAACAATTTTTGTTTTGAAAAAAAAATGTATTGTGACTCACCTCCAAGGCCTCCCTTTCTTCATTACCAGTATCTGTTGTGTGCCAGACATCCTTATTTCAAAGTGTGGGGGAAACCTTGCATGTGCCACAGACGATTCTGTCTTTTGCGTCCTCAAAATCAAACGACACAGAGTACATCAGCTTTATTTTAAAAGCGAGCAGTGGCTTTGTGAGTTCATGAGTTCTGATTCTGTCCGTGTCCTCTGAGATAGCATGTTCCAGCCCCAATTTCTAGGAAACTGGGAAGGCTTCATTTTCATGTTAACTGAATTGGCATGAGAGTAGCCCATATTCTGAGATATGCTGTTCTAGGGATAAAAGCTAACCCCCCCCCCCCCCCCCGGCCTGGTGTAGTGATTAAGAGCAGCAGACTGTAATCTGACGAGCCAGGTTAAATTCTCCACTCCTACACATGAAGCCTGCTGAGCGACCTTGGTCTATTCACAGTTCTCTCAGTCTACGCGGAAGCAGGCAATGGCAAACCACCTCTGAAATCTCTTGCCTTGAAACTCCTAAGGGGTTGCCACACATCAGCTATCTTATCTCTCTCTCTCTCTTATACACACAAACATACACAATTTTGTTTATTTAAAACATTTTATGACGCATCTTCAGAGTCCTACTCAAGGCAGCTTACTATTAAAAATCACAGTATGACACACAAAGCATTAAAAAAATACAAACAGTAGATTAGTAAAATCAGCTGCAACTAAATGCAAGACTAAATTTAGTGACCAGACACACAATTTATTAGAAGTATCTAAATCCTGTGTCAACAATCCTTGGCTAATTTTATCAGGTTTGATCATATGATTCCCTTCTACCAAGTTTTTCCCAATAGAAAAGCTCTCTTTCAACCTAGAAGGACTTTCCTCCATCAGAAAATCATTCTCCAGTGGAAGAAGTTCTTCTTCCTCTTCCTTGAAGGAAGATTTAGTAAAAGAGAATTATAAAATCCAGTTTAGTGGGAAGGAGACATAGGATCCAAGCCATTATTTGAAGTTTTCTAGAACTGTTTCATTGTGTGATTGGAATCACAATTTCAAACCAAGCCTCGGGATTTTTTTTTTTTATGTTGGGAGTTTGTCAGTTTTCAAAAACATGTCCTTATGATGAAAGATTCCTTTGAACAGCAGTATTAGCTTTTCTGGGATGTTAATATAAAATGCATTATTGCATCTTATATTAATATGCATTATTGTATATTACGTTATCATGGCAGATGCATTATTTTCTACCATGTTAATATAAGATTCATTATTGAGAGTCAGCATAGTATAGTGGTTAAGAGCAAGTGGACTCTAATCTGGAGAACCAGATTTGATTCCCCACTCCTCTGACTGAGTGGCAGAGGCTTATCTGGTGAACCAGATGTGTTACTGCACTACTACGTTCCCCCTTGGGCTGCTAGTCACAGTTCTTTGGAACTCTCTGATCCCCACCTACCTCACAAGGTGTCTGTTATGGGGAGAGGAAGGGAACAGAGTATGTAAACCCCTTGGAGCCTCCTTACAGGAGAGAAGGGTGGGTATCAATCTAAAACTCTTTTCTCTATATAGCGGAATCTCAGTAATCGTTGCCTTCGGTTTTCGCCGGTCGCCCCTGGCCATTTTTTTGCCTCTGTGTTCTCCGGGGACCTCCATTTTCAGCTACATCATTTGTGTAAATGTACGCTTTTTGCATGAATTTGCTACACTGCATAAATTTACGCTTTTTGCGTAAATTTGCTACGCCATTTGCATCGCGCACGCGCAAATGGCGTAGCTTCGGTTTTCACTAGTTTCGGTTTTTGCCGAGTGTCGCCAGATGGATTACCAGTGAAAACCGAGGTCCGCTGTATTAATCTTTTAGTGTATTCATCAAAATTACCATAGCATTGATTGTATTTTTTATTATTGTAAGAAGTACAGTTCAATGGACTGTAAAAGGAGGTGGGTGCAATGTAAGATATTAATAAACTTTAAGTATTAATTGAATCATGTTAGTTTGGTTTGATCCTATCTTTTCAGCTACGGTTTGGAATTAAAGCTGGACAGAGCCCCTATCCTGATCTTGTAAGGTCTCAGAAGTTAAGCAGGGTCAACCCTCACAATTATTTGGATGGGAGACCTCCAAAGATATTCAGGGTTACGATGGCACAGCACCTGGGAACATCTCTTGCTGTAAGCCAGATGCGACTTGATGGCAAAAAAAGTGTAAATATGACACATAAAATGGTGGAACATTACATAGTAGGATCCAAATTACAGCAGTTGTGTCGACCAGACTCCCTAATAATTTGTCCATGTAGTTCTGTGAGGAGTTTGAACAGAGCTATCCTATTTCCCACATGGAAAAGCTCTCTTGAATAGTTTAATTTTGCGTCGTTTGCAGAAAGTCAAGAGAGTAGAAGCCTTCCTGACCGACTCAGACAGACCATTCCATAAGGTGGGGCCCCAACAGAGAAGGCACCTGTATGGCCAGTGGTTGCTTTTGCCCATTTACAAGATGGCCCCTGCAGAAGGCCCTTTAGTTTTGCTTGTTTTCTCTTCTCTTGAAACTGTTTCTAGTTATCACCTTGTGATAGAAACAAGTTTTTTTTCTTTTGGTAGCCACAATCAACTGTGATAGAACTAAAGTTTAATTGTATATTTAAAGGGAAGTTGTAGGTGTGTGGGGAAGGATGTGTTTTGTTGTGAGGATGCTTGTTGGAAGCGTTCTTGTCGATCCGTGGGCCTTTGTTTGTGCCAAGATTTGAGGACCTCAGAGAGATTCTGGAAGTTCATGTATCCAGCACCTGAAATCTGTGGGTACTCTCAGTGAATTAAAGAGGAAACAGCTACATGACGAACAGTTGAGAATAGCATACAGTTTATATCTGCAGGGTTGTGATTTGCTCACTAGGTAACTTGTACAAGTGCATAGAGGGTTTTTTTGTGGCAGTTTGCCTCTTAATGCGAGCATACTGGTTTGATTATGGATCTGCACAGGTGGAGCCCTTGACTTCCTGCCAGAACTTCATTGATTTAGGTAGAGCTCTTGATAATTAAGGAGCTAACAGTTGTGTTAGAAGTAGGAATTATGTCGTACGCAGTCTGTAAGAGTTCATTTGTCAAAGTTAGACTATTGAATGGAGATTTGCTCTTGTAGGTCGACTTTAATCTTGCATTCTAAAAATAAATGTACAAATTGCTTACAGATGCTCTCTCATCAAGGGGGAGAAATTCAGAGTCTGCACTCTTACAGGCTTTTGCAGATTTTAATCTCACAGAACAAACATTAGGGTGTTGCCATCATGGTGTAGTGGTTAGAAGCAGGTGGATCCTAATCTGGAGAACCGGGTTTGATTCCCTCCTCCTCCACATGAGCGATGGACTCTTCTCTGGTGAACTGGAATTGCTTCCCTTCTCCTCCACATGAACCCTACTGGGTGATCTTGGGCTAATCACAGTTCTTCATAACTCTCTCAGCCCCACCTTCCTCACAAGGTGTCTATTGTGGGGAGAGGAAGGGAAAAGAAGTATGTAAGCTGTTTTGAGACTCCTTACAGGAGAGAAAGGCGGGGTATAAATCCAAACTCTTCTTCACCTCTTCCTCCTCCATCCTAGAAGAGGAAGCAACCTCTAAAATACATATTTGTTGATTCATACTCCTGGTTTCCGTGTCTATTTTCATTTAAGGGTCAGTATTCACATTTTATTTTCCCCTAAATACAAGCGTACTAGCACAGATAATGCATTGGAAACCAAGTTTGACATAATAAATTCCATGTTACATTGTCCAGTTATTATTGTCAAGTCTGAATCTGTTGCCATCCAGTTTCTTTGGATGTTTCTGTCATAAGAGGGCAGTTTATTTTTTCAGTTTCACTACCCTGTAAACTTTAAACCTTTGCAATAAATCTTATCACTTACCTCATTGAAAGGGATAACATTGTGGAAATCTGAAAAGTTTGTGACGCAGATCTTTTCTTTGCAAAAGCCATCCTTATCTTTTCTCTAGCCATAAAACTTTTCAGCCTGTTTACCTGGGCTAGACTGACATATAGATCTGTGGTTTCCTAGATTTATCTCAATTATTCTTTTATTTTTTTAAAAAAATTCTGTAGTGTTGGTTGCTTTCCAGTCCCTGGGGACATCCGGGCAGACCAAGGGAAGGGCATCTCTGGTCAGGGCCAAGCATTTCTGCAGAACTTTTCCCCTGTCCTGCCTGGAGTCTGGTCTCTGAAAAGATGAGCAGGCAGGCTCCTCCCTCCCTCCCTCCCTCCCTCCCTCCCTGTTTGATAGACATGCTTCTGTGTAGGGACTAGGACCCCAATGAGCTTTACACTAGGACCCCAATGAGCTTTACTTTACAAAGAAGATCCAGAAGGAAGCGGTGGCGGATTAATTCGCAATTGCCCTTGGATCTTTTTGTGAAGAAAGGCGTACTTGCATGATCTTGTTGGCCCCACCACTCACTTGTGTGTATGTATTATGTGTTTGTGGGAAATATAATGCATCTAATTAAACTGCTCAAAGTCAGTGAAACCTTATGACATAATAAATTCATAAATCTTTCGAGTGCCACAAGCCTCCTTTTTATTTTTCCTCTGACAGAATAATAGTCCAGTTATCTGTCTAAAATGCAGTAGTGTATTTTTCCCACGTGTTCTGTTATCTGCAGTGATGATTGATGTGAGGAATACATTAAGCTTTTCTGCAATTTCCTTGTTGCTTGAATGTTACTTTCTAAACTTTCGTCATCTGAAAGTCCTATTGTCTTTTTGGCTGGTTTTCATCTTCTGATGTGTTCTTTCGTGGTTTACGCTACCCTGTGAAGATCCTGAGAATCCTAGCTTTCATTTAAAAGCTGACATATTGCAAAGATAAACCTTTAAAATGTGATGACAACATGTATTTGGAAAATGCAAGGCAAATGACAGAACCGCAAGTGATCTTTGCAGACACTGTAGTTTCTAAGATCACAATTTGGAACACAACTGGTCATGCCAGGCCATTTATTCATGGGGCTTCTCGCTGGACCAAGCTTGTCTTTCCTCTGGGGACAGATTTTCATTTATGCAGCTGCCCTGACTCTGCACCATGCTTGCCTTGGGTTATATTCTCTCCTCCCTCCCACTTTCCCCCTTCCCACAAAGGCAATTGTTCCTCCATTTCATCTGCCTTTTTTTTTTGCCTTTTTCACTCCCTCCCCTTTAGTTTACAGGGTAGTGAAATTTTCATTTATGCAGCTGCCCTGACTCCGCCATTGGTGAATTAAAAGTTGGAGCTTCCCAATGCGGGCAAACCGTGATCTTTTTCTCAGCTTCGCCAGGAATGCCATCCAGAAAGGATGCACCATGCTTGCCTTGGGTTATATTCTCTCCTCCCTCCCACTTTCCCCCTTCCCACAAAGGCAATTGTTCCTCCATTTCATCTGCCTTTTTTTTTGCCTTTTTCACTCCCTCCCCTTTAGTTTTTTTACTTTAGTTGTGAAATCCTTCAGACCACCTCATCTCCCCCCACCTTTCCCCCCTAGGTATCTTCAGTTTATTTATTCCACACACTACTGCTGAAAACAAGCCTCCCTGTCAGCCATTTTCTCCCACCTCTCCTATTTTTGAAAAGATTCCCCTACCCCTTTTGCATTAGTGAACTAATGTTAGGGCAGAAAAAACAAACAGATGAAATACAACAAACAGAAGCCAAGCTGATTGTGTTCTCTTTGTCAGTTTCACCTAGTATTTGCAGTGAAACTGTTTCTAAGGCAAAGATGCATTGTTAGGAGCAAATCTCACAGTTTATCTTGGCCGGGACATTTCACTGGCAAACATGAGGTGAAACTGACAAAAGGGCACACGATCAGTTTGTCCTCCCCCCCTAAGGTTAGTTTACTAATAGAGAAAATGGTTGACAGGGAGGAGCCACAGCAGATTCAGAAAAAAAAACCACAGGGAAAATGGAAGTGTAAAATTCCAAACACACACTGCGGGGGAAAATCCTGCGGATCAATTGAAGGCAAACCTCGTGGTGAGCTGTAAGTGCATAAATGGCCCCAGCGTCCAATCATTTCCACTGGCTGTAGTATTTCAGCAGCTTCCAATGAGTTGTTTTCTTCTAATGTTCAGTTTAGGTATTTCACTGCCCAGTCATGGAACGCCATTGGATTTGTTCACAGGTTCTTCCTATCCCACTCATGATTTGCCACACTGACACCAGTGCTGGTGCCTCTACTGCAGGCCAGTTTGCCCCTAGTACTGGCATATGGGGCACTCGCATCAGCGTACTCTTGTGTTGCTTCCATGACTCTCCTCCTCCTCCTCCACTGCACTGTTAGAAACAGGCATTGACAGAGATGTAAAATGTCTGGAAATTTTGAAGGTGTGGGGGGAAAAAGTTGGGGGAACGCACATATTTTGGGGAAAATTTAAATACATGCAAATACCTGCATTTATATAAAAAATCAGTCTGTTTTGTATAAAGTGCATCATTTATCATTTAGCATATAAAGTTCTATTAGTGAGCATATGTGTGACATTTAAATGTATAAATGCCTTGGTTTTCTACAAGCAAAATTATAAATGTATCTATAAAGGGAGAGAGAGCTGCAAAATGCTGCCTCTGTATCCAGTTTACTCCCTGGTAAGTGTGCATAGGATTGTAGTGTAATGCTTGTCCTTCATGTTTGTTACTTTGCCTTAATAGTACTTTCCACTTTTCTTCTTCCTTGCGCAGAACCTTTGTTCTTTCAGATACTCCATTTGCAGTATTTAGCTGCAACCACTAGAGAGCGGTATCTCTTTAACCTTTGATCCTTTACCTCTGATGGGTAGAATATTATACTCTGGTCAGGATACATATGACAGCTGGATTGTAGATCAGTCGGTGGCTTCTTCCTGGCCTCTTTGCGGAATTTCTTAATTGAATGCTCCGCTGTGGTCCTAGTGCTCTTTACTGCATAGAAGGAACTTAAGAAGGATTGCCCTCTCAGGTCAAGTGTGGGTTGGAGGGCAGTGTTTTAAAAAATACGGCTGGAGCCACACTGAGGTAGTGGTGAGAGAATGAAAGCTAGGACCAGGAGACCTCAGTTCGAATCCCTCTTTACTGTCACACTCACTGGGTGTTTTGACGGAATTTTTATAAGGATAAAACAAGGAGGGGGGGGGGCATGTATTGTGCTTTGGGCTCCACCATACTGTATGATAAGGCCTTACTGTACAATGTGTGATGGTAAACCAGGCCGCTGGGCAAGGAACTGCAAGCAGTCGAAGGCACGGCTGTGATATGCTTGTATCTTTTTCAAAAATTAAATTCTTTATTTCATCAGTTATAACAATAAACATCAAAAAACACAAAGTTTAATACATTCAGTTCTCCTATCATTCTTAACAAATGTATATCTGTAGACTTCCACTGGAGATTAAATAGACATAAAATCTTAATTTTTAACCTTTACATTATCTAAATTCTTTCTGACAAGCATTTTTCTTTTTCTATTTAAATAGATATCACACCTCATTATTAATTATAATTGAAGAGTTCTTAGTAGTTCCAGTTTGGATATTATTATTTATTATTATTTATTTAATTTGATATACCGCCCAATCCCCGGAGGGCTCTTGTATCAATATTCTTGTATCAAGAATGTGTGTCTCATGTTAACATGTTGGTTATAAATTTACATGTGAAAAAACTCCTATAGACTAATAGTCTAAGTAAATAATATCCATCGAGTGATGAAGCTAGGATGTTTTAAGGTAATGTTTTATGATTACATTATTTTGCAGCTTTTCTATCTATTATATGTCAGCAACATGCCTTGGCTCTAAGCTTTAGAAATGGTGGGTAATAAATAATAGAGAGAACAGCTAAATGAAGTTGCTTACCATCTGCTGCGAACCTCTGTGGGATTATATTTCTGTACATGTATTAGTTGTAGTAATCGTAATTAAACATTGTCCACCTTTCTCTAGAACAGAAGTGCAAGGCAGGTACCCAACTGACAAAACAAAGATGCCGTTCTGTGCTATACAACAACACAACTTGAAGTTGTATCAGATCAGACCCACTCCTTTCTAAAAGAGAAAAGCCTTCACAATCTTTCGACAGCAATGTAGAGATTGAGCAGAAGGAGTGTCTTGGACTTCCATGAAAGTCTAAGGTGGTGAAATATTTCTATTCAAAATATTGTCACAGTCCTGTCACAAACATAATTAGCCTGATGTCTAAGGCTACTTCACAGAGGCTGCAATTGCTCTTCCATGTGTTGAGTGTTGTTAAATGTTAGTTGAACAGTTTATATCACTTTTTTAATACCTAATATTTCCAAAATATGTGGTCCTTCTACTGAACAGAAACTTGGATGGGGGAAGCTGGGAAATCCTAGCTTTCAGGATGTGACCACAGTATGAGCATAAATGCAGAAGTAGGTTGCCTGCACTAGTAATTTCCTTCTTTACTTTCCTGACCACTTACAGGAACTGTGGAAGGGTGGGAAAACTAAAATAAAAGCATGTCCCAGAATGCATTGTTGCTTAATTTCTAGGGGAAGAGAAGCTGGTGCTCAGGCCTGTTTGGAACTACGACCTTGTGACCCGGAAGCCTTTTCACTGAACCCAGTTACAGTCCCTTTCTCCCTGGCCTTGACGATAGTTACCAGGGCTGATCACTGCCATAAATTAAGCCCTGCCTGTAATCCTTTGTGGGGAGGATTATGGGAGTGTTCTGGAGCACTGTTTGCCGTGGCAGCCGGCCAACATAGAGGGAGCTCGGCTGTCTCTCTTAGTGAACTCGAGGGCTGCAGCAATTTCGAAAACGAAGGGAAGCAGAGTTGCTTTTCTACACACCTATTCTGTCGGCTTTTCCTTCCCTTCTCATTTATTGCACTGCTGGGTTTTATACCATATGAACCATCTCATCATAGGGAGCTAATTGCGCCATTAGTATTTCTGGAATGTTTATAGAAACACCAGTGTGAAGTAATTATTCATAATGATCAGTTTTGGTCATTTCATTATCATCTGTGGCCTCTACCTCATATACCATTTAACATCTGGGGTAGATGTGTATAACATCAGTTTTTCTTCTTAAGAGGAGGTGAAGCACTTTTTCCTCTGTGTCTGTCCTGGCATGGAAGCTTAAGTCCCTTAGTTTTGGCTGGACAGGACATGCAGCCACAGAGCATCCAGGAATAAAAATTTGAAAGTAGTCCGCCCGCGATTCCCCATGATTCCATTGGATCTCTGTGGAGGCAAGCTGTCTTTTTACTCAGCCGCTTTTACTCAGCTGTTAACTAATAATTTCTGAATTGACTTGATGATATGCCTTCAGCTCAGTTGACATGATCCCTTTAAAATGTGCATTTTACCAAACCTCAATGTAGATGTTCTTTGAACTAGTAAAGGCACAGTAAGAGAACTTTACACTTTCATATATTTAAGCTTTCACTCATTGTTAGAAGAGGGGCTTCTCTGTAATCTTTTCCATTCCGTGTTGCTATAGAATGGCAGTGTATTCTTATAATTTTTCCTCTCAGTCTCATTGATTAAAAATGACTCCCCCCCCCCCCCCCCCATTCTTAAGTAATCAGCTTACCCTTTGGTTGAACACAAAACTTTTACTGTTGCTTTATACTTGGCAGTATGACACTCTGCTGGGATCTTTGCAAAGTAGATGTGTGGTCAGGTGAGTCCATTGAAGTGCAAAAGGTGTGTTGGACTGTATCGGTACTTGGTGAGATCTGTGCTACAGTGTTCTAATACACAGTTTTACGATGAGCAGCATGGACAGACCTGGCCTGTCTGATCGATTTAGGGCTCCCTTTTCATTTGTTTCACTTCTCAGTATTGGTCAACTGCGAATACAAATCTGAAGTTGTCTTAAATTTGTAATCATGTGAAGAGGCTCGGATGAATTCAAACAGAAGGCTGTATGCATTTTTGAAGTTGCTGGTTCTAGCAGAAATGATGGATGCTTGTAACCAGGGTTATTACACTAACAGTAAGAAATGGCCAGGCATGGAATGTTTGTGATTGTGTGTGTGTTTTTAGCATGGCTGCTTTGTCACCGCAGATTCACAAAGTGCATTTTAATTTGATCTTTAGGAGAAGCATCTCTCTCAGCCTGTCTGAACATGTGTACATTCATTCCACATTTTTGCATGGTGAAAAGGAAAGCAATTTGTAAAAAATTAATTCTAAAACGACTTGACTTTAAAGTACATTTAAGCCTTGTTACTGGCTACCCAGGACCTGTGCTTAGCGTGTAGGCTAATAGTTTTATGCCCTGTCATCTGCCATTACACATCTGCTTGGCTTAGCACCGCCCATTTCTGAATATGCAGAGATGTGACCATTACAGTGGAATTTTAAGTTGAGCTTCTGAGCGGTATAGATGGGCTGTGCTGACAAGGATGGATATTTGGCATATTGTTACAGTCTGAAGATTCAGCTAGGAACAGTAACTTAACAGGTCGGTGGTAACCTCAGGTGTGAAGCCATGCCTGCTTTCTCTGCTGTCGCTAGCTGCCTGAAGAACTCCCAACAGGTAGGAATGCGATAACTGCGGCTGCGCTGTGGTACCTACTACCAGCAGCGTTAGGCTAGTTTAAAGGCACAGTAAATCTGCCTATTTATGTAGGAAGTTTGTTAGAATTCATTCATTTGGAAAAGGGACAAGCTGAAATATTTGCTGAAAACAGAAAAAAAGACTTGGATTCATTGTCTGTGAAGAGTTTTGGTGACTTTTTACTGTCACAAAATGAGTAGGCAACTGCTTCAAATGTGTTAAAATGTGTGAGTTTTTCAGTTTGTTAATCTATGAATTAAGTACTGCTTCCTCAAGTTGGAAATACATTTATCAGGAAGAACTAGAATATAAAGCAAGAGAAAAGGGGGTCAGAACTAGGCAAAAAGAAACAATGGAAAATATAGGACATTATTTTTGATTGCCATGGATTATGTGTTGCTTAAAACACTAGAAACGTCACTGAAAGTTAATATTAATGCACACTCCCAACTTCCCACAGTGAAATAACATATTTTATGTCATCCAGAGCTATTGCTGCTCCCAGCCATACCTCTTTTTGGTTGCCAGTTGTGTTGTCCTGATTTGTCTGAGAGAAGAAACAGGAGTATGTCATGTAGAACCTTTGAAGCAAGTGTGTCTTTTAGTAAAACTTCAGGCACCCAGGAAGGAGGTGAAGACAGCATATTATAAAGCAGAAACCAATTTGAGTGTAGTGATTGGTTAATTGAAGACTTGTGTACCATCCTGTTTGTCTAACAAGAGATTTTTTATATTAGTCATTGGTGAGTTATGATTGCGTATGAGTAGTCTATTCACCCTTTCTAAATGTGTTCAGAGTGGAAGAATGGGGAAGTGTCGTAAAAACGAAACGCTGGAACGAATACGTTATCTTTAAAGAACGTGATATCTTTTTAAATATTTATGTAATTATTGTGGCATGATAGTAGTACGGTGTTAATATTTGTATTGGATTTCAGATTGTATAATGTTTTAACAATTGTGGTTTTATGTTGTGACCCGCCTTGAGTGGGGATAGGGTGGGATAGAAGCCCAAACAAACAAACAAACAAATAAATAAATAAATAAAAAACAAAAAACAGACAGTGTGAGTCCAAATGTATCGTGTGAGCATCAAGCATTTTCAAATGGACATGGTGGCAGTTAAGAGTTGTAACATTTCTGGAAATTTAGATGCTATAGAAAAATCTAGTTGTTTTGTTTTTCTTCTCTTGGAAAAAAATGGCAGTTCTGGGAAGAACTGAAATGTATGTATTTATGTTCAATTTGATTTCTAGGCTTCCTTTCCTCTTGGCGGTCTCAAAGCAACTTACAACAATACTTGCTGTCTTATCAAAACTAATTTCACGGCTTTAACAACATAAAATACATCATTTATAACTTAGCATATGAAATTGCAATATTTGAAGTATTGGTGGAATTTAAAAATTATAAATGCCTTACGCCTTTACAAAAAGATCTGCAAACCTACCCAACACTTAAGAGAAAACCACAAGGTGATACACCCCTCTGCTATCTTAGCCTCTATACATAAATGTTTTGTATCTGAAAAGTAGAAAAAAGGAGTTATACAGGAAACAAAAGCTCTGTGTTAAACAACAGAAAATGAATTATTTGGTCACAAATAACGGTAATACAAGGATCAATGCTGTCTTCTTGTGGCTACTTGTTCGAGAGAACTTGGTTCTCAATGAAGTTGTCCGAGTTTTCCTCTGAGACTTTGATGCAGTTTCTGCCATACCGCCTCCTGATCTTTTTTCCCCTCCAGCAAGGTAGGGCAGTAAGCTACTTGAGACCAAATTGTGGGTATATGTTCAACAGTGGATTGAGGGAGAGGTGAAAAGGTCATATATCAGAGAAGTAGTTGTGTCAAAAGGGCCATAGAAGCAATGAAAGCCTTGCTTCCTGCCCTCATGAAGGTATTGTTCTAGGTGCAGAAATGCGTCTTATATTTAAGAGCCGTAATATATCCGCAGCATGCCCACTGTGTCTTTACAAGCATTTCACGCATTCTTAAAGACAAAATATTTCATAAGAGTTTTTTCCAGTACTCCTCCAATGCCAATTTTTTCTGTTGAAAAAATTGAGAGGGAAAATGCCTTGGGGGGAAAAATCAAGACTTCCTCTCCCCACCCCCAATCTTTTTGGTTTATTCTGACATTCACATCTCTAGCCACAGTAATTGATTACTTTTCCCAGTTGCTTTGCTCATCCTACAGCAGATATTGGTCTCATGCAAGGGACTCCATCCTTTTTGACCCTGTGGGCACCTTTGGAATTCTGGCATAGGGTGGTGGGGACAACCACAAAATGGCGGTCATATGAGGTGGAACCAGCCACAAATGGCTGCCATAGGAGGCAAAACTGTACACACACAAAGGAAGCTGAAGTGTTGGGGAGAAGAGAGTTCAGTTGTCTCTTCCACCTTGCTGGAATTAGGGCATGGCACCCCCTGCAATCTGGAAAACTGCCTAAAATATTTTTTGAAAAGCAGCAGCCTTCAGGTGGAAGCGAGTGGTGGGGCTACAGCAGTGATTCTCAACCTTCCTAATGCCCGCGACCCTTTAATACAGTTCCTCGTGCTGTGGTGACCCCCAACCCTAACATCTATCCATTTTACAGATGGAGAACA
The DNA here is from genome assembly GCF_021028975.2 of Sphaerodactylus townsendi. NCBI lineage: Eukaryota > Metazoa > Chordata > Lepidosauria > Squamata > Sphaerodactylidae > Sphaerodactylus > Sphaerodactylus townsendi. The sequence continues at coordinate 169,791,876 of NC_059426.1, forward strand.
CTGATGCAGAGAGTCTTAGGCGACCCCTATGAAAGGGTCGTTCGACCCCCAAAAGGGTCCTGACCCCCAGGTTGAGAACCACTGGGCTACTTAAATGGTACAGAACCCCAATACAACTAGCCTATATGATTAAAGGACTAAGCCCAAAATGTTGGCATTGTGGAGAAAAAGGAGCATATTATACTCATATGTGGATAGAATGTAAAATGGTGAAAAAGTTTTGGGAAAATATATTGAAATATGTAGAACAGTTAGTAAAGAAGTAAAAGAAATTGAAAATTATAAACAATGATCTAGTAATTGTGGGGATAATAGATGATAAAAGAGTGAATAGAAGTTTGGAACCAATGTATAAAATAATGATTAGAGCAGCACACGCAGTGTTGGCGTTGGGCTGGAAAGATAACAAAAAATGGACAGTTACAAAATGGATGGAATACATATGGGAACAAATACAGTTAGAGATCTTTGAGAGACTGACAAAAAATAAACTATGGGAAGAAAAGATGGAAGATATTATGAAACTATGGACAGTGTATGAAAAATGGATGGAAGAAGCCGGATTTAACAAAGAACTATGGAATAAGAGAATAAGAATGAATCTCCTGCTGCTTGCATAAAATAATCAATAGGAAAGGGGGGGAGGGGGGAAAATGGAAAAATGTATAGATGAAATGAAGATATTGATTGTAGCAAATGTATGAACATTCTATACAATAAAAAATTTATTTAAAAAAAAGAGAGCCACTGGGCTACAGGTTTTCTGGTGGCCTGTGTGTGGCGGTGGCTATTTGGCTTCTCTGGGTCTGCTCCATAGGCAGCGAACAGTGGCAGCCCCTTGACAGTGGTGAACATGGGTGCCTTTTCATCAGCAATCCCCCTTGTGGTGCTGGTACTCACTTCGAGAGGGGGTGCTCATGTTGGGTTGTTGAGTCTGGCGCTGACCCAGAATAAGCCGAAACCACGACGTGGACGGAACACTGTAATGTTAAAATACACCTGAAAGAGGAGTGAGACAGAAAAGCCAACACTGTGGTAGCTGCTGCCGCTGAAACAACATTATTATAATTTGCCCAGCCAGTTAGCCCTGCAGTCAGAAGCCCAGTTGGCCAAGTACTGCACCCGTCCCCACCCACTTCCCAAAAATATTTGGCACCCGGAAACATGTTGGTGGACACCCTGACGCCCATAGGTACCATGTTGGGGGCCCTGTGCCAGAGAATCTCCTGGCCTTCAGTAGCTTTTTGGACAGTGAGAAAAGCAGTAAAGAAAGATGGTGCTTGAACCATCCAACTGCAACTATAGAACACCGTGCAGGGTTGCTTGGATCCGGGAGTTAGTGTCTGGTTCTCCCAGTGGTTGTCTTTTTTGGCACCAGTTGACTGCCAGCCATTTAGCAACTGTTCAAGCTCAGAAATAACAGAACTGGACATTTTATTTCTTTTTAAAAATTACAAGTTCTGGTTTTTACTGCAGAGTTATACCGCATGCGTACAAATTGTCATAAACCAGTAATGACCTTACTTGGCAATGCAATGCAACCTAGCCAAAACGGAACTTCGTAGCAGCTCAGCTTGTTAAAAGTCTTTCTCATTCCTCAGTGGCCATTAATCTAGTCCATTGATACATCTCCTTAGAGACATCAGTTAGAGTTAAAGGAAAACAATTTGCTTTACAAATAAGACTGCAGTGTATTTATTCCAGTCATGAATGTCACCTCACAAGCTGTTTTAGGAACTGTCTTTATTTGTTATGATTGTAGATCAGCTGAGAATGTCTCACACAGTCATCAGCACATTTACATATAATGAAATTTCAAAGTCACGTAATAATCTGATTTCAATAGGGCAGATATAATTAATAAAAGCACTTACCAGCCACTTCCTGGTTGAACGTGCTGAGGCGCAAAATTTGGCTACCTTAAAGGTGGAATTGTTAGAACATTCTAAAAGGAAGAGGTACATGTAACATCCATCAAGTCTGCCTGGAAAACTTTGATAAGATTGGAGTTACATAGAGAGACCAAATGTCCCGATACAGAGGACAGTACAATAACATGCAATTGACTGTTTCAACTGTTTACAATTGGTTGGGGCAAATACATTAAAAGTATGAGATAAGTGTGTATCTCCTTTCTAAAACAGTGGATGGTAAAGCGTTAAAGCAGACCAAGGGGAAGGTTCTTCAGTATTTAGGGAATTCTAAAACATAGAGGTAGTCTGCTGGAGCAGAGTTTTTACCACCAGTTAAAGCTGCTTGCTCTCTCTCTACTTGTGTAATTGAGCCCAAAGAGGTTAATTGAGCCCAAAGCATATTGCTTGGTATCAACTTTGTGCTTCAAATTGTGCCATCCCTGACTCTAAGAAGAGACCCTCCATTACAGAAGTTTTCCATTTGGCACAAGAGCTGGTTTCATTCACAGAAGCCCAAAGCCCTCTTGAGTGTGTGAAACTTCCTGCCTGCTCTTTGGATCCCAGTGATAGAATTTTTTTGGTCAAGTGTCGCATGACGCCTTCAGAAAGACTTTTTCAGCAGTTAGTTCAAGTGTTTTTTTTTTTTAGATACCTGCCTGGGTTAACTAAACAAAATTATATTTAACTTCCTCCACACCGAAACAAACTTTCTAACCACCGTGGTGGATTTAGCACTTAAACATTTTCCAACCTGCAATCAACCCTAATGGGACATTATTTAGATTAAGAAGATTGTGATTTTGAAGGTCACTTGAAAACTCTTGCCCGTTCTAAATCCAATCATTCCAGTACGGCTTCTCCGGAGGAATGAGTCTCTTCTTAAACTGCTGGAGAGGCCGTTGGCAAACTAATGTGCCATAGAGGAAGGAAGCTGTGGGCCAGACTGGAAATCTACATTCCAGTCATTTCTAACTTAAGGGTGTGTGATTTCACGTCCAAGAGAGGAGGAAGTCATTAATCTAATTAATGAAAACAGAAATGCTCTCTAAAATATGTTTCCTTGGCACCCCCTAATAGATAACATCTTTTAAAACTCGCTTGATTCACAGAGACTATCTTGTTATTTTCTTTCAAACATAAATATGTATCAATATCTGTTTGTTCCTGTCAGAAGGAAAATTAAGGGATATTGCTATGGTGGGAATAACCTTTGCCTAGTTCTCCACCCTGTTTTTTACAACAAAAGTTGATGACGTTAGTTGTTTAGCTGTAGACTCCCGCACGATGTCTGGTTTGTATGGAATGAGAATAACTCCTTGCCAGATGCTGCATGCGCCATCATGTTTAAGATTCTGACTAGTAATTGAGATGTGGGAATCTGTGGGAATCATGCGGTTAGGGTACTTGGCTGCATCTTTGATTGTGGTTTGAGCTGCTATCCATCTCAGGCAATTTTTATCTGGGTAGTTAGCTCAGTTATAAACATACGATCAACAGGAATGAAAAAACCCCCGTAAAGAATTCAAATATGACTTAGCCATAATACTTCTACCTGTATCTTGAGATGTCAATAGCCCGTGCGTCAATAGCATATACGTCAATAGCTATAGGGAAGATTCTTTACTTCAGAGTAGTGAAGCTGGTAAACAAGAGGTGTTTAATACTATACTTTTTAAGGAACTGAAAGCAAACAATGTATATCTGAATCGTGCTTTTAATTTTCAGTTTGGTACCCAGGCAGAGAAGTCGTCTAGGGTGATAAGTGTGAAGGCTGAGACTTTGGCTCCACTTTGACCAAAGGTGGAGTGTGCTGCGTGGGAGACGTATCAAGATGCAGAGTCCTTTAACCCAGATAAGAGATGGAAGCTGTCACCACATTTAGTTTGTTACAGGTTTTAGAGACAGGAGCTGTGGCTCAGTGAAGAGCATTTGCTTTGCAAGCAGAAGGTACCCGGTTCAATCCTTAGCATCTTTACTAACAAGGATCGGATAGTAAGTGATGTGAAAGACCTCCACTTGAGACCCTACACCCGTGGTGGCGAACCTTTGGCACTCCAGATGTTATGGACTACAATTCCCATCAGCCCCTGCCAGCACATCCAATTGGCCATGCTGGCAGGGGCTGATGGGAATTGTAGTCCATAACATCTGGAGTGCCAAAGGTTCGCCACCACTGCCCTACACCATAGGTGTCAAACTCGCGCCCCTCCAGATGTTATGGACTACAGTTCCCATCATCCCCCTGCCAGCATGTTGCAAAAAAGGCAAAAAAGGATATTTCCCAAAGGAAAGCAAGCAAAGGGCAGGAGAGTTAGCATAAAGTCAGTCTAACCGTCACAGGTTTTCTTGAGAAGCACGGCCCCTTTTAGCTGTTTCCTAAAATGCTAATTTGGAGAAATCAAGGAAAACTTCTCTTGTAAGGGAGCTGCCTGGCCTTGGAACCGCTACTGAGAAGACTTGATCCTACTTATGTTGAATGGTGGGAGATTCTGATAACGGATTTCTGGAAGATCTGGGTATGGAAGTAGGTGAGCCTTTAGACAGATTTTTTTTGCTAGTTTCTTTTTTATCTATTTTTGTTCCTTGAGTGCCAGCAGTGATTAAGGTGTCGAATTAGTGATTAAGTAGTGATTAAGGTGTCGAATTAGTATATGGGAAATCCAGGTTTGAACCCTCACTCATGCCATGGAAACTTACTAGGTGGACCAGTCACACACTCTCAACCTCAACCCTCACAACTATTTAGATGGGGGACCTCCAAGGAATAGCAGGGGTGTGATATGGAAGCATTCAGTGGCAAACCACTTGCCTTTAAATGGATCTTGCCTTGAAAACCCCATGGAGTCACCATAAAGTAGATGGGGAAAAAAACACCTTGGATGTTAATAGATGCCTGGTGGTGGTTTTATTTCCTCTGATTTTGTATTCTGTAGCCTGTGTACCCAGAGTTCAGCGGACTTTATTTGTAAAGTGGAAACTAATAAGCATGAGCACGCTGACTAGACAAACGTAGAAATTGGAATTGTGCTCCCATTGTCAGATTGTCACCAAACACGTCAAAATTCTCTGTCTCATTGTGAGAGCAGGACTTGTTCAGCTATAGACTTGAGAGATGTAGCCGTACATCTGACATCAACTCTACTCATCTCCGACCCAGATAACAACACTGTTTTCCAGCTTTTGGTACCAATGAAACTGTCAGTTGCTAGCCGAACCATTAAATCCGGGAAGAATCTTGTATGTACAGCTAAACGTAAGAGAGCACTCTCATATGTGACCAAAATGACACTTTCCGTTAGGCAGAGCAACAGATCAGTACCTTTCAGCATATGGCAACAGATCAGTCTTCAACACTGGATTTGAAATCCCCCCATTCCTGTAAGGAGACTTAAAGGGGCTTACAATCTCCTTTCCCTTCCACCCTCCACAGCAAATACCCTGTGAGGTTGGTGGGGCTGACAGAGCTCCGAAGGACTGTGACTAGCCCAAGGTCTCGCAGCTGGTATGTGTTGGAGTGCACAAGCTAATCTGGTTCACCAGATAATCCTCCACAGCTCAAGTGGCAGAGTGGGGAATCAAACCCGGTTCTCCAGGTTAGAGTGCACCTGCTCTTAACCACTTCACCATGTGTCAGGGTCTCTATCTGTGTTCTACATTGGAAGTATGTCGATCCACAGTGAGGTCTTCACTACATGATCCTGCCCTTCAGCATCTGTCATTTCAGAGTACTTTGGAGAAATAGTTATTCCTTTCCTTTTACCTTCTTGGACTAGCATCTTCTTGTTCATAGACATGTTCGCAGTATTGGCTTGACAGTTTCATAGCATCCTCACTGTTGTCCTTTAACTACTGAAAAATCTTGGCTTCTTCCTCAGTAACAAAAAATCCTTCCTGTTCCTGACTCAGATGTTTTATAGGAGATAGTCTGGATTTGTATTAAGTCTGTACTCTTGTCAGAATAGAGCAGCTACTTTCTTGAACCCAGCACTTCAGGTTCATCGCCTACCAGGAGTCATGGCTGCCACCATATCTGTAGCCCTGCATACAAGACTGCGCATTATGACGTGATAGTACATCCCACCAGAGATGGGGAATCTCAAGAGAAAGAAGAAGTACTTGGATTTATACCCAGCCTGTATCTCCTGTAAAGGGACTCAAGGCAGCTTACAAACTCCTTCATCTTCCCATAACAGACACCTTGTGAGCTGTGGGGACTGAGAGAGTTCCAGAGAACTGTGACTTTCCAAGATCACCCAGCAGACTTCATGTGTAGGGGCAGGGAAACAAATCCAGTTCTCCAGCTACGAGTCTGCTGCTCATGTGTAGGAGTCGGGAATCAAATCTGGCTCCCCACCTGCTCTTAACCACTACCCCATGCTGGCTCTTCAGACTTCATACAGAATGTTCTGTATCTTTCAGTGGTCGGAGGTTCCTTTCAAAATAATCTTTGGGTGTCTCATTTGCTTCCCAGGACAACACACATCATGACTGATGCATCTTGGGAAGATGAGGAGGAGATTGTGGTGTACTCAAGATTCACAATGCCTTCACTCAACAGGAGGTCTCACATTACATCAGTTCTCTTGAACTCCTTACTGTTAGTGAGGCATTATGAGTATATTCTACAATTCCTTTGTGGGGAAGTTGTTCAAAAATCTACGGGCAACCTCGATATGAAATTCTGTTTCAGGAAACAAGCCCTCTCAAAGGAAGAAGGGACGGGAAAGGGCCCAGCCAGATGTATAGTTTGTTCGGGCTGGCTGAAACTCTCACCACCTGGGAGTTCCCTTTATGTTGCTCAGTAGACTTGTTAAAGGGTGGAAAACAGGCTTTGAATCTTTAAATGTCAGCCCAAAATGTTTCCAAATGTTTCCATTCATATGTAGGACCCAAAGAACCCTGAATTCCCCTCCCCAAACCCAACAATTCTGTTAGGGTATTTTCTGTCTACCGTATATACTCATGTATAAGTCGGATTTTTCAGCACATTTTTAATGCTGAAAAGCTCCCCTCGACTTATATGCGGGTCATTAAAATTTTGTGTGTGTTTTTACTTTGCCGGCCAGCAGGGGGAGCAGTTTTTATGCTAGAGGCACCAAAATTTCAGGGTACCCTCGGAAGACTCTCCTGATGATACCAGCCAAGTTTGGTAAAGTTTGGTTCAGGGGGTCCAAAGTTATGGACCCCCAAAGGAGGTGCCCCCATTCCCCATTGTTTTCAATGGGAGCTATTAGTAGATGGGGCTACCCTTTTGAGAGTCCATAACTCTGGACCCTCTGAACCAAACTTCACAAAACCTGGCTGGTCTCATCAGGAGAGTCTCTTTATGATACCAGCCAGGTTTGGTGAAGTTTGGGTCAGGGGATCCAAAGTTATTGACCCCCAAAGTGGATGCCCCATCCCCCTTTGTTACAATGGAAGCTAATAGTAGATTTTTCATTTCTGATAATATCCCTCTTAAAATCTAAGTTGGGTTACATTTGGACATACAGATGATGATGAGGAATCCAGTTTTGAAGGATTTTAACTCTTGTGTTTTAGCTTGGTTGCTGGTTGAGCTTTGTACTTTTAAAGTAGTTGATACCATATTGTTCTTGTTGACCCTCTTTTCCACTTACAGAGCCAGTTTACTGTTTTTCTTTGAAATAAATATTCAAAAACATTTAACCTACTGATGCCTCAATTGATGCTGCATTTCCCACCCTCGACTTATACGCGAGTCAATAAGTTTTCCCAGTTTTTTGTGGTAAAATTAGGTGCCTCGACTTATATGCGGGTCGACTTATACACGAGTATATACGGTATATAAGAACATAAGAACATAAGAAAGAGCCTGCTGGATCAGACCAGAGTCCATCTAGTCCAGCACTCTGCTACTCGCAGTGGCCCACCAGGTGCCTTTGGGAGCTCACATGCAGGAAGTGAATTTGGGCTGGATATATTTGGGTTGGATATCCTATGTTGTTTTTTGAAACGGTTTTGAGTGCTCCTTTGTAGATCTCTTTGCAACGTCATATGTGGTCTGGTGAGGCACATTCCTAGTTAATATCTGTTGTTCTTCCATATCCAGGTGGGTATCCCATACTTGTGCTTACACAGAAATTGTAACAAACTGAGCACCTACTTATTCCTGATGGTCTTTGAGTGGTTTTCAGTGTGCCTACCCTCCTTTCCCTCAGCAGATGTTTCTACTCCTTTTGCTGTGCAGTGTTGTAGAGAACTACATTTTAGAGCTCTTGCCCCTCCAATTGAGGCATAATGGAATTTTTTTCCCCAAAGGGGGAGGCTGCAAGCGAGCTCTTTCTAGCCCTCATTCTAAAAGGGTTTGAGCCATGCTCTGCAGTCACAAAGCCCCTGAGTGCAACTGTGCAAAGTCTATCAATTACAGGTAAGATTTTGTTTTGTTTTTCAGCTTTTAAAAACAAAGTGCATTATTCGTTTGTTTTTAGACTTTTATCCCATCCTATCCCCCTCAGGGCGAGTCACAACACAATTCTAAAATACAATAATTAAGTACAACCAATAAAATATGTGGCTGATACAAAAATTTACTATGGCATTAAAAGCAACATAAAAGTGAGTATTAAAACAGATGGTCTTTCCCCCCCTCCCACCCCCTTCCCCTGGGTGCCATTGATCTGGACATGTGGGGGGTACAAAATCGCCTCCCCCCGCGTGATCAGGAAGATGGCAAGGCAGCAGGAAGTCCTGCTGCCTTGTCGTCTTCTGGCACCCTCGGCCCTGACCCCCCCCAGCCTTGCCCCCCTCCCGGCCGCCTGCTTTCCCAAGCCCTGCCCCCTCCCGGCTGCCAGCTCCAAGTCAGCAGCTTCTTCTGCCCTCCCCTCTGGGAAGGACAGAAGCAACTGGAAGGCTCCGTGCCAGGGCCTTTGCTTTTATAAGCTTGGGGGCGTGGCCCCACCCCCAAGATTATAAAAGCAAAGGCCCCAGCACAGAGCCTTATAGTTGCTTCTGTCCTTCCAGAGGGGAGGGCAGAAGGGACTGCCAGGTTGGGGTTGGGGTTGGGGTTGGGGTTGGGGTGGGCCCTGCCCCAGGAGTAGCGGGGTGGGGGAGTGGGGGGCGGTGCCTGGAGAACAGATGTCTCCAGGTGCCATTTTTCCCCATTTTTTCACAACCTCTGCTGTGGCCCAGTGGAAAAAAGCTCTGTTTGGCGTGGAGAAAGTTACAGGTTTAACCCCTGGCATCTCCAGTTAAAAAGGATCAGACTGTAGGTGATGTGAAGTACCTCCACCCAAGACCCCAGAGAGCTGCTGCCAATCTGAGTAGGTTGTACTGACCTTGACGGGATGCTGTTCTGATTCAGCATAAGGCAGCTTAATGTGTCTGTTCTCATGCTTAATGTGATGCTCCAACGTGCACCTTAACACACTTTTTTAGAACCCGAGTACTGTTTCAAAACGACTTCCTGCTCCTTTTGTAGAGGTTTGCAAACTGTGTGCATGTATTTATTTATAGAGGAATGTCAGATTCCCACTAGATGGGAACATAATAGAATAAAACATGGGGTCATTTCCATTGGATTATCTGTTGGTGCCCTGTTAAGCTGCTTTTTGTGGCTGGATTCTGCTTTGTCACATGCTCAGATGTCATAACTGAACTGTGCAGCTGAATTACTGTGAATCTTAAAGATAAACAGGAGTTCTGTGGCACCTTACAAAGAAATGTTGCCAGTGTAGCTAAAGCTTTTGTGGACTAGGGCCTACTTTGAGAGCCACCATGGTGTTAAGGTGTTAGGCTAGGATCTGGGAAACCCAGGTTCGAATCTCCACTCTGCCTTAGACACTTGCTAGATGACTTCAGGCCCATCCCTCTCTCTCAGCCTCTACCCTGGCAACTATTTGGATGGGAGACCTCCAAGGAATACCAGGGTTGCTATGCAAAGGCAGGCCATGGCAAACCACCTCTGAATGCCTCTTGCCTTGAAAACCCTATAGGATTCCCCTTACCTCAGCTGTCACTTGACAGCACTTTCTACCACGACTTCATCTGATGCATGTCCTGAATTTTTAACTTATTATGACTTTAGATAGACTTTGTAAGTATCAAAGAAAAAATGGCACGAATCCTCCCTGAAGGCTAGAGGCACTTCCTCAATCCCCGAGCCTTCCTCCAATTTAAGTGGCTCTTCCCCACTTAAGTTGGAGGAAGGCACCTTAGGCTGGAGAAAGGCTTCACATTCTGCTAAATGCAGTGGTAGAATACGCACCAATATAATCAGTCTGCACTGGGGTTCTTTTGTCTTGTTCCTCAATTATAATTAACAGTAGTTGTGGCCTCCAAGCCTTGCATTAAAAGGACACACGGTTTACATTTTGACACTGGGCCTGAGTAAATTGAGTTAATTGAGGGGGGGATCCAAAGAACTTCCAGCAATTGATCGTTTTGTGTGGCAGTGTAGAAGGATGCAATTTTGTTCTTTCAAAAGCATCATAATAATGCTTATTTAATAGGAGGTGGCAAATTATTTTGTAGGAATGTCGTTTGGGTAGATTGAAGCTTTTAAAATAGGTACATGCTTTGCAGGGTTGTTATAAGTTAAAATTCACTATCCATTATCTAGGAAATACAGCTAACTAAGAATATAGATTGGAGTCATTAAGAAATATGGATTGGCCCTTGGTCTTGGCCCTTTTGGTTTTCAGTATATATGTGCATCCACTTGATCTCAAACTTCAGAATCGGGTGTCATCAATATGCTGATCACACCTCATCTTGACCAAGATAATTTGCCCTTTCAGGCCTTGAGTAGTAGGTATTTTCTTGCTTACAGACCACCTTCCCTCTTAAAACAGCCTTTTACTAATGATGATTGTCCACCTGACAGAGACATAAATCTAGGGGCCAAGCAATAACTCTGTCTCCATATCTTTTGAGATGGTACTATTATAGGACCTACTAGCATCCCTATATTGTGCTCCTATGTTCACTTACCCTTCGATGTGCTATGTTCTGCCATATCTTAGCAGTTCTCTTTAAATGGGACAATCCGGTCTGCCCTGTGCAGAAGAATGCATAAGCTCAAATCCGGGGGAGGGTGGTTTAAAAACCGAATATAAAAATAAATAAATAAAAATAAAACAAATAAAAACAGCAGTTTTCAGAAATCAGTTAGACAGTGTTTGATCACTGCAAAAACCCAGTCCAGAACTGATGGGGTGGGTGGGGTGGGGATGGTGCCACTCTGCTCGCCATAAAGGGCTTTCCTATGGTATGGAAAACCCGAAAATTTAAAAAAATCTCTCACCTCAAAGCTGCCGTGGGGTGAATAGAGAGGCGCCACAAAAATCGTGGTGTATCTCTGCCAGTGAGTCTGCTGGTGCATGGGGGCTGACTAAGGATGACCCTATCCCCAGAACACCCCTGGAATTCTCCCACCATGGTGATGCAGCTGGGGGCAGCGTGGGAGCACCAGTGCGAGGCTGGGTGCTGCAGCTGGCCACAGAGTGGTGCAGCGGTTGGGCAGCATCGCATTTGCCCCTCTGCTGGGGTATGTTCCCCGGGGAGGGCATTTCCACCAGTGCAAGCTTCGGTTGCTCCTGTATTGATGTCTGCCTTATTGCTGAATTCTATCTCCCAGGAACTTATTAAGATTTGGGATTCCCCTGCTGTTGTTATTTTTAATTAACTTAGCAAAGCTAGGGAAATTATCATAATGTTCAGTTTTTGTGATTGTGAATAATATCTGGTATGGTGGTTAAAAGAAGTGGACTCTAATCTGGAGAACCGGGTTTGACTCTTCACTCCTCCACATGAGCAGCAAACTCTTAACTTGGTGAGCAGGATTTGTTTCCCCATTCCTCCACATGAAGTCTGCTGGGCTACCTTGGGCCAGTCACAGTTCTTTCAGCATTCTCTCAGTGTCGCTGACTTCACTGGGTGGCTGTTGTGGGGAGAAGAAGGGAAGGATTTTGTAAGCTGCTTTGAGTCTCTTTAAGGTAGAGAAAAGTGGGGAATAAAACCAACTCCTCCTCCACATTTTTCATTACACATGAATTTCATATAATTACATCTTTATCTTTTACTTCAGTGCATTTCATAACCCTTCAAGCCTTGTATTTACCATTTTTCCTTCATAATTGTTCTCTCCTCACGCAAGTTAATCCTAGATTTTCCAGTGATCTGTAATAAATAAAGCAAGCACAGGTGGTTGAATTGTTTGTGTTGCGGCTTGGTCCACTATGTTTCATTTCTAGATTGCCGATCTCCGGGTGGTTTATCCATAAGAAAAAAGGGGTAGATACACCTGAAAGTTAACAGAAAGAATATTCTGTACCTTTAATATTCGGGACTGTCTCTCCCTATATTGCCCCGCTAGGCCCCTCTGCTCCTCTGAGGTGGACCTCCTGGTGATCCCTGGCCCCAAAGTGATCCGGCTGACTTCTACAAGGGCCAGGGCTTTTACAGCCCTGGCCCCTGCCTGGTGGAACAGGCTTCCAGGTAAGATCAGGGCCCTGCGGGACATACAGAGTTTCCGCAGGGCCTGTAAAACAGACCTGTTCCGCCAGGCATTTGGCCAGCCGGGATAACATCGAAAATCTGCTATAATGAACATCTGGCCTCCCGTGAGCGCAAGGAAAGGGGGGGGGGACTTTTAATGCCGTCTGAAATTATGTAAATTATGTATTTATGATTCCTTATTTAAGTAAGGTTGATTGCTTTTAAATGGATTTTAAATGTCTGTATTTGATTGTTGGATTGTTGGATTGTTGAGCCCTCATGGGAAGGGCAGTATACAAATTCAAAGAAACAAATAAATAAATGTAAGGCTCAAGTACTGTGAAACACAGTTTCCTTAAATAATGTTTAAGAAACTCATAAGTATTAATACCTTCACAATAATACTTTTACTACAGCAGTAATTTTATGGCCTTACAATGATATATCTCAGACAAAAAACTATGTACTTGAATATAAGGTAAGTATACGATAGACAAGGGGCTAGCTAACCCCCGGGTTAGGTTATGCCTCATGAACACCTTCTATGGCCTCATCTGTAAAAACATAAGCACCAAATATCCTAATGAGAAATCACACTATCTGTTATAAAATAATAAATTACTACTGAACATACATTATTGTACTCACAAACATGAAGACATTGTAATAAATTCTTAATGATTAATACAATTTCCCCCCGTCTTTTTTCAACATGGTGCCTCTTGCAAAATGAAACATAAAATTCAATTGCATGCAGTAACTTTATGATAACCACCAAGTTAAACAAAACCAGTACTAATATCTAAACACTATAACAATGTAAACACAATGCCTGTTTGTTTCTTAAGCATTGTTTAAGGAAACTGTGTTTCACAGTACTTGAGCCTTAAAGGTACAGAATATTTTTTTTGATAACCTCCTGGTGGTGGCTGGAAGTCTCCCTCTATTACAGATGACAGAGATCAATTCACCTGGAGGAAATGGCAGCTCTGGAAGGTGGACTGAATGACATTATACTCCATTCAGGTCCCTCTTCTCTCCAGACCCCTACCTCTTCAGGCTCCACCCCCAAAATCTCCAGGTATTCTCCAAACCAGAGCTGGCAACCTTGTTGGCTCCCAGCCTCGTCAAGTATGAGGACCTGTTTTTAACATCAAACTTTTTTGCAGGCCTCACATAATAGTGGTTGCACCACCAGTAGCCAGCGATTGAAAAAAAATGCGTCACAACAACAAGTTACTATTAATTCAGTAATGCTTTTAAACGAATTTGTGTTTTATTAATCACCAGCGCATCTACATACTTTTAAAAAGTAATAATACCCGCAAGACATATTATTTGCAGTCTACAGAAGGAATGTTTGCTTATTTATTTTACTGAGTCAATTAATGAGGTGGCTGGTGCTGTTTTACATTCCTCTGAAGTTGACGGTCTGGTTGAAGGGTAATCAGTGCAGACCAAAGACTTGACACAGTGTAAGAAAGCTGCATTTATTTGTACAGTTTGGAGTTGTTAGTGTACCTGTCTACCATAGCTGACTATTCTGCGATCCTGATCAAAGTATGTCATCTACGGAATGTACTGTATTAATTTCAAGTGTGTAATCTGGCTTGAGACTCAGTGAGAAAGGTGGACTGTAAATAAAACAGCTGTCAGTGCGTACCCATGGGAATTCGCTTGGAAACGCAGTGAACGTTCAGTCCTTGACGGAACAACTGGTGGATGTGTATTTATTGTTATTTTAACCCTGCTTTTCAGTGGTAAGTTGGTATCCAAAAATGCTCACAAGTTGATGCCTCTAAACACAAATAATGAAGGTGCCACACAAAATGTTCCTTATGGAGACAATTCTCAACTGCCCTGGATCCAGATATAATCAAGGGAGGCCTGGCTGCTTAATCTGCCCTCGCCCTCGCCCTCGCCCCCGCCCCCGCATTTGGTTTTTTAAATTTAATTTACTAAATTTTGTGTCCTGCCTTTCTGACCACAGCAGGGCCACCAAAGTGGGTGACAGATTAAAACAAAAAGAAAAGTCTGAAAGACCAGCGAAACTAAACAAACCCACTTAAAATTATTAAAAGCTATGTTAAAGTACATATAACAGATACACAACAACAGTTAAAACTTAGGAGAGGAAAGAGGGCTCAGTGAGGAATGTCAAATGAAACAAAATGTCTTTAAAAGTTGGAAGGAGCGGGACTTCATCTCCACAGTAATGTCAGATCTCTGAGCACGTGTGTTGAACTGCAGGTCTTTCCCACAGCTGATAGTGTAGTGACATGCAAAATGTGTTCCTGCATAAGGTTTCTTGAGTCAGCGCTTACTTCAAATGCAACCCCTCCTTCCCCACACTTACCAGAATACCCTAGAGCAGGGGTCTGCAACCTGTGGCTCTCCAGATGTTCATGGACTACAATTCCCTGCCAGCATGGGTTCGTGGCCCTTCATTGACTTCCTGATGCAACTGTGAACCTTTTGGTTCTGGCAAAGATATGGGGGGACAGGGCCACCAGGGCCACAGAGCCAATTGAAAAGCTCACAAGGAAGACCCTGACCACTTAGCAACTCCTTAAATAACTGCAGCCCATGTGTCCGTTCAAGGCAAGGGCCCTTCCATCTGATTACGGAAATGGATGGAAGGGTGAGTCATACAATCACGTGTGGCCCTCTCAGACCTCTCCTTGTGAGTAGGCAAGTAGCCTGACTTGTGGGCCTCAAGGTAATGTTCTTTTCCCTCCTGCCTTAATGGAGAGGGACTTAGATCAGTCAGCCCCAGCTGGGGAAATGTGTGGTTGTACTGCAGTAAAGTGGCTTGCATATGAAGCCCAGCAATGAGCTGGCCTGACACAGAATTGGAGGAGGAGGAGGAAGGGAGAAAGCTTAGGAGGTTGGGGAAAGCAGAATCTTGCCCAAGCTGGGTGGATTCACAGACCCCTTGCATTAACTTTGCAACCCCTGAATGGGTTCCAGTCCCATGCATTGGTACTGCTGCCCTAAACAAAAGGTGAATAAGACAATCTGGCACTATCTGGGATTTTAACTGTGTTGCGTCACAAGAATTGCAGAAGTTACTGTGTAAAATCTGTGGGTTGTATTTTACCGACTGCTGGCAGATGTGTATCTTCCCTGTGCTCACAGGAGCCCTTTTGAAGAAAAAGAAGAGTTTGGATTTATATCCCACTTTTCTTTCCTATAAGGAGACTCAAGCTGGCTTACAAGCTCCTTTCCCCTCCTCTCCACACAACAGACGCCTTCTGAGGCAGGTGGGGGCTGAGAGAGTTCTGAGAAAACTGACTTGCCCAAGTTCAGCCAGCAGGAATGGAGGAGTGCGGAAACACATCTGGCTCACCAGATAAGCCTCTGCCACTCAGGTGGAGGAGTGGGGAATCAAACCCAGTTCTCCAGATTAGAGTGTACCTGCTCTTAACCACTACACCACGCTGGATTCCCGAAAAGCCGCTTCTGGTAGTTGTAGCACATTCATGGACAAAAAGTCACACTGGTGTGTACCAGAATAAAGTTTGGGAGTTAGGTGAAATCAGCCCTCCTCTTCTTCCTGCTGATAGAACTTGGAAGAGCTGTGTAAGTTGGATACAGTCATACTTCTGACAGGCCAAGTTTGTCCACCTCTTGTCTTGTAGAGTAAACCTCGAGGCCAGACAAAACAACCCAGGTCAGAGTTCTGCGTATGTCTTGCAATCTTCGTGACATATATGGTGCTCTTAATGTGTTTGCACCTCTCGAAGGTTTCTCACACGCTTCTGTGTAGGCATAACTGCAATATGTGTGTGAGAGGCAGAATTACTAATGAAGCAAAGTGAATAAATGAGAACTGCTTAACTTGGTCTGATGATGCTGAATGTCTGCAGCCGTGACGTAGCTGGAATGTTGCTTGAAGCGTGCAGTTGGTAAAGGAATGCAGGAGACTTTCAGTCACATTGGCAGTTTTTCATTTTTAACTCAACACGTTTCAGATTGGAGAGTGAGGCCCTTAAAGTTCACTAAAAGCAGTGAACTTCAGTGTTTTCAATTCCATAGGTGTCAAACTTGCGCCCCTCCAGATGTAATGGACTACAGTTCCCATCATCCCCTGCTAGCATCCTTCTGGCAGGGGATGATGGGAACTGTAGTCCATTACATCTGGAGGGGCGCAAGTTTGACACCTGTGATAGAGCTAGGGATTTTTCTTCAGAGTGTCAACGTAACTACAAGTGTATCTGTGTCTAAGCTGATCATACTACTTTGAAATCACAAAACCATACCAAGCAAACTAAAAATTCTGTGCTAAGAAGTAGAGTTTTCTTGGTAGGTGTAAATATGGAAATTAATGTAAATATCCTCTTCTACTGGCGGAGGAGGACGCCTTGTTTGGGTTATTTCCCAACCGGAACTCAGGGAGGCAGGATCTCAAATCTTGTTACTTCCCGTGATTCGCCCGGACGTCCCTTTGATCTTCATTATTTTTTCCTGCCTAGCAGGGAGTTGCAGCACTCAGAGCGAGCTCCTCAAGCCTTGTCTTTTTTGCCCAATTTTCTATTCCTTTTCTATCTCCTCTTACTTTCTTTTCAGTTTCTTCTGTGGTTTCTATCCGTCTGGGAGAGAGGAGTCCTTGAAGCTAAGCAGATTTCCCCCTCCTAACTTCGTTCCTTACCAACTCGGAGCACAATGGGACGCCACCATTTCGCCCCGCAGCAGGAAACTTTTTTGTGGGTCTCTCCTCCGGGCGAGAGGGACCACAGCTCAGCCTGGCTAAAGCTCCTGTATCGAACAGAGACCAGCAGAAGCCTAACGAGAGGCTGAAGACAACCCGGCCAAGGGAAACAGCGATACCGGAAAAGATAGGCGCTACAAGGAGAACAGCCTGTCAGCGGCAACAGCTGCCAGTAAGCACGCTGGCAGGTGCCTACAACACAGCAGCCACCCTACAGGCGAGGAGAAGTCTTGCGATGCGCCGCCAAGCGGCAAGAAAGGGGTCAGCTACAGGCGGCTCTCTTAACCCAGAGCTCCCAGAGTAGCGAGGAAGAAACTCCAGCGCCCAGCAAGCGGAACCCGAGCTGCCCAGAAGCGTTGCCAGCACCTCGAGGACTCGCGGAGAGCACAGAGGCCAGAACAGACGAGCGCCTCAGAGGATCCCCACAGCCGCCAGCACAGGCAAGCATGGCGGCACGGTGGGGGGGGGGGACTTTCTTCTTCTAGCCTCTTTTGACCCTCTCAGCCTTTCACAGGGAGGTTGGCAGCCAGGCCTCCTCCCAACAACTAGTGGACCCTCTCTTAGAGAGTCCATGAGGGAAGAGATTAGGTCATACCACAGGACATACCACAGAAGGGCCAGATCCCTCTTCTTCCTCCCTCCTCCGCCTCCTCCCCTCAGCCCCTAACTCCCCCAGGTCCATGGGTCCAGATCACCCATAGGGGACCCACCTATCCTTCCCGGGTGAAGAGACTCCCAGTGAGGTGAGGGAATCGTGAACTCTGATCACTTCTCGGCCCTAGGAGGAAGCCTTCCAACCGCTTCCCCACAGAACAGGTCCACAGGTTCTTCAAAGTGGAAGACACCTCCCCTCTTGGATCTCCAAAGCTGTGGCTGCTTTTGGATTTGAGAGCATGAAGAGGACGCCGGTGGACTCCCTTCTGTCCCTCCGACACCCCAGCCAAGCCAATCAAAAGCGTCCCCAAGGGGCAACTGAGATCTTTCCCCAGGAGGAAACAACAAAGCAAGGAATACTCTGCCCTCCCCTGAGTACTTTGAGCGATCTGCCAGAAAGAATGGTCCAATCCAGCTGCCAGCAAGACCTTCCCCTCTGGCTTTAAGTAGCTGTCACAGCGTTCGGGATTATGTCTCAACTTACTGCTACACCCTGGTAGATGCTCCCAGTCACCGCTTTTCAGTCGGGGCCTGGTCTCCCAAGAGCGGGAGAGAACCTTGTACAAGGACCAGGCTAGATAGCGATCTGGGCGTGAGTCCACTAAGAGAACTGACTGCGATATCCTGGCTACGGCCTCTCAAGATCTCTTAGCTTCGGCCTCATTACCATGGCCAGGGGCCGGCATTATCTGGCTGCATGCAGCTCTTAGACATGATCCCACCCTCAGCACAAGGCATCAGGGAAGGAATTGAGAGAGTGCTGATGACTGTTTCCTTCTTAGCAGACTCTAATCTTCGATGCTCTGGTGGCTGTTCCCAAAGCCATGGCTACCGCCTAGGATCCCCAGGCGTCCTCGCTTGGCTCCAGATGCATGGCAAGCAGTTACCATTACTCCAAAACAACTGGTGCAGGCTTTGCCCTTCCAGGGAACCCTCTTGACGGGAACTCCTCGACAAGGCTGCTTGTAGAGAGACCAAAGGAAGTCAGTAAAAAGACCGCTGTGCCCAAGTACTTCCAGAGGATTGGGTAGCAACTCTTTGAAACCCTAACTCCACCTTGGCTTCCTCACCCAGACCCTCCCCGGGGCTCCTAAGGGCGACAGGCGATGCTTGCACCGCGGTAGAGTTTTAGGTAGGGAGGCCCAACAACAACAACACCAGCAACAGCAATAATCAGTCCTTTCGATTCTAGCCTAAATCAGGCAAGTTCTTCGGCAACAACCGAAACAACAAATTCACAACAATAAATCCTGACTATCGGCACCTGTCGATTAGATCTTGCCAGCTATTCCGGAAAACCTATGGACAGGCGAACATGTGGACAACTGGGACCAGAGACACATCATCAATCAGTGGTGTATCATAGAATTCTAAAGCAAGATTCCTCTAAGCCAAGGTTTAGCGACATTCCCTCTGGCATAGCCTGGCCAAACAGAGCCAACAGGGACTCCATGAGCCATCCTCTCACCTACTCCAGATTCAGGCCATAGAACAGGTCCCAACGTGGAGAGGTCCTCAGGGTATTCTCACACTTCTTTACAGTTCCCAAAAAAGAAGCGCTACTGGAGGGCAATCCTAAAATCTAAGATTCATCAACAAACACATCAAACTACAACACTTCCCGCATGGAAGCGTTACGTTCAATGGTGGAAAACCTGCGTGGGAATTCCTCACGTCTCTCGACCTGGCCGGGAAGCCTATCTTCGTTCCCCATCCACCCCTCCCAATCGGAAGTTTCTTAAGCTTAGACAGAGAGGAACAATTTCCCAATTCAAAGCTCTTCCGATTAGGGCTCTCACCGCCCCGACGAGTTTTCTCGAAGGTGCTCCTGGCACCCCATCACCCTCCTCTGGCAGAGGCCATCCATGCCCTGCCTTACCGGCGACATCCTGATCAGATCCAAATCTGCTTCCTTAAGCTTAAAGGATGTCGGCCAGGGCCCAAGGATGTCCTCCGAACAGCCGCGGCCTCCTAATCAGCATTCGGCCAAAAGCTGTCACCATTCCATCTCTCAGAGAATGGAGACACCTAAGAACCATCATAGACACCGGCCAAGAATGCTCTATTCATGCACCCGCACCCAAGGTAGTCAAATACAATCCCTCGGTGAAACAACACATCACAGCAAAGAGAGCATCCCTGCTCCAACTTGCCAGTCTTCTAGAGGCTCATGGTGTCTGTCTTCGACATGGTCCAATGGGGAGACTCCCATGCTCAGCTTCCCTCCAGAAGTTCCTCCAGCCAATTCCAATTTCTCTAGATCATGAACAAGATAGATGGCTCCATTCCCCTACACTCATCATCTCTCCAGAACCAGCCTCGACTGGTGGACCTTGTGTCATAACCTGGAAAAGGGAAGGTATACCTCCGTCCTAAACCGAATAGAGTGGTCTTCCACCGATGCCAGCCTACAGGGTGGGGAGCCACAGGTACAGAACTAAGTTCATCGGGCCACTGGCCCCCAGACCTAAGACTCTGCCAATCAACATCCTGGAGACGGGGCCATCTTCCTGGAGCCCTCCAACGCTTCCCTGCACCAGTGGTCAGGGATCCACACATCCTCGATGCAAGCTTACGGACCAGCGTGGTCTCCGCCAAAGCTTACCTGAACAATCAGGGGGGGGGATCACGATGCGTCCCCGACTGCATCAGGAGCGATAAACATCTTAAACTGTTCGGAAACACACCTGCTTTCGATGGCGGCAGAACACATCCGGGGTCAGCCTCAACATCACAGCGGACTAGCGGCTGAGTCAGTCCAGGCAATTGGAAGAGGCGGAGTGGCAACTAAATCCCTCCATCTTCGACTTGATTATTCCAGAGGTTAGGCACCCCAAATAGACCTATTTAGCCCGGCCCCTAACCACAGAAATTACTCAGCCTTCATAGCCGAGATTCCATCACCCCGACAGCCACCGGGGTGGGCGCCCTGACAACCTCATGGCCCAAAAGCCTTGCTTGTATGCTAAGTTTCTACCCACGCGATCATCCCAAAGGTTCTTCGGAAAATCCTTGCAGAGAAGGGCTCCTGATCATCCTGGTGGCTCCCCTTCTGGCCCGCAGCCCACATAGCTCTCCTCGATTCTGGAAATCAAGTGGTGTCTCCAACGCCTTCACGCGTTACCAGCACCTCCACGACATGCTGATTCAGGGCCCCACAGTTCATCAATTCGAACCGCAATGGTTCAACCTAATCGCATGGTTGTTGAGCGGAGAACTGCTAAAACAGAAGGGGCTACTCGGATCAAGTGACCAACCACCCTCCTAGCCTCACCTTGAGAGCCTCCACCAACAGAATTTACAATTGCACGTAGAGAGCCTTTCTTTACCAGATGGTGCAGGAGACATTCGGTCAATCCTATAGCTCCGACATCTCCCCAGGATACTCCTGTTCCTGCAGGGAAGCTTTGACCAGGGACTCTGCCGGAGTGCAACCCTCATGCCGCCAGGTGGCTGCAGTCACGCCCATTTTGGCCTCAATTCCAGGGTCCCCGCCCTACACACCCAGATGTGGTAGGAGATTCTGGAAGGGAGTTCAACAGCTCCAACCTCCTGTAAATCCTTGATTCCCTACCTGGAGGCTACATCTAGTCCTTTTTCGGCACTCGAAGTCCCCTTGAGGAACAGTGCAAACCATACACCTTGAAATGGCTACATACGAAAACCCTGTTCCTTCCTGGCGCATCACCTCAGCCAGACTGCCAGTATCAGGAACTACAGCCATTATCAGTACATAAAGATCTCTGCATTTTCCACAAAGACAGGGTAGTTCTCTCGTTTAGATCCAACATTTGTACCTAAGGTCAAAATCCACCACCCCTTTCCTCAGCCAGGACATCGTGGGGTTCCCAACTGCTTCCCCAATCCAACTCACCCCGAAGAAAGAAACTGGCACAACCTGGGCTGTGGGAGGCGATCTCTGAAAGCTTACATCATTCGGGTGCACTCGAACACCTTCTCAGTAAATCCAGCAGCCTATGCATCAACGTTGGCGCCAACTCCCAATACAGGACAACAAATGTAGAAAGCGGCAATCAGCCCGGAACAATCAGTGCATGCATCATTCTCCAGGCATACAAAGCCACCGACCAACCGCATTCCGCCGGGAATCGCGGCCTCTCACTCTACACGGAGGCGCAGCCACTAAACGCCCAGCTTTATGAGAAGACAGGTGTCAGTCCTAGACATTTGCCCGGCGGCCACCTCGGTCAACGGTGTCCTCATTCTGAGACACTATAAAATACACACACCCTAGCAGCTTCAGAAGCTACCTTTGGTAGAAGGGTACTGGAGCATATTATTGAGGATTGATCCTGACCCACCTGTTGAGGGACACTGCTCTGGGGTCTTAAACAAGTCCTCCTCCGCCAGTGAAACGGTCCGTTGGTTACTCACCGGTGAAGGACCTTTCTACGGACAGAAGGAGGGACTTTGGCTCCTCCCCCCCTGGATCACTATTAATCCCCAACACTCCTCATTCAATTCTACCCTTAAGTGAATGTATTTAATCATACAGATAAGCACAATTTAACCTTAGGGCAACTCTTAAGACTTCAGCTCTGCTCATAGTTACTGTTGCCATTGTTGTTCCAGTTCTTCCTTGTTCTGTTCTTGTTTACTTCCTTATGTGGAGCACTTCCAGTTATTTTTTTTCAAGAGTGCCAGTTCCTGCTCTGACAAGCTCTACACTGAAGATCAAAGGGACGTCCGGGCGAATCACGGGAAGTAACAAGATTTGAGATCCTGCCTCCCTGAGTTCCGGTTGGGAAATAACCCAAACAAGGCGTCCTCCTTCCGTCCGTAGAAGGTCCCTTCTCGGTGAGTAACCAATGGACCGTTCTGCCTCTTCTGCTTTTTGTAGAGTGCTGGTGATCAATGGAAATCCTGTCTAGTCACTCATCTTTTCCTCACTTCTAGGATTCTGAGACTTTACCAAATAGCGTCTGTATATTTTCAGACTTACGTTTGCATCAATCGCAAGGGCTTGAAGAGTGAAAGCTGATTTTCCCCAGATGCCAAATTCCATACTGAGTATCAATTTCTCCACCGTCATGCAATAGCAGACTGACGGTAACCTAAATATGCCAGTGTGAATATTTGGAAGAACTAGTGTGGGGAACTGGTTAGAATGTCAGACAAAGTTTTTAGAAGATAAAACTAAAGTCCCGTGGCAGCTTAAAGACCTACCGTATATACTCACGTATAAGTCGACCCGCATATAAGTTAAGGGACCTAATTTTACCTTGAAGAACTGGGAAACCTTATTGACTCGAGTGTAAATTGAGGGTGGGAAAGGTCCATGGGGAGGTGGGGCGAGCTGGCAAAGGAGCTGCAGTTGGGGGAAAGGAGCGCCCCAGAAGCCTTTGGGAGGTTTTTTAAGGAGGGGCGAGGCCGGTGCACGTGGGTCCGGGGAGAGGGAAGAAGCTGGTGGCCATGGAGGGTGAACGGAACGGGAGGTGGTGGAGGAGAAGGCAGAGGAGAACGAGGCACAGAAAGCGGCTGAAAGGGGGCGGGCAGAGAAGAAGGCAGGAGAGAGCGAAGATGAGAACGAGGCACAGAAAGCGGCTGAAAGGGGGGTGGCAGAGAAGAAGTCAGGAGAGCGAAGACGGGACAGGGGGAACGCCACACAAGAATTACTGGTAAGTAGGACCTGTGTATAAGTCAAGGGGGGAATTTTTCAGCCTTAAAAAAGGGCTGAAAAACTCGACTCATACGCGAGTATATACGGTACAAGATTTATTCCAGCATTGGCTTCCATGAGTCAGATCTCACTTCTTCAGATTATATAGAGGAAATTATTTTGGAAATAGTTATGGGGAAAATAACAGAAGGGGCGGGGGTAGAAGGAGATGATGGGAGCAGAGGGAGACTTTGCATCGCAACACATCTCCTTCAGGTGTGGTTCTTTGTGTTAAAGACTTCAATGGATTTTCAGATGTTCCATGTTATTTAGCAAACGTCTGTGCTGCCTTATTAGAGTTCTGCTTGAGGCAGCTTACAATTGAAATAATTAAGTTATCAGTATGAAAAACAATAAGCCATGGCTGGGGAGAGAAATCAAATGTCTGTTTTTTCTCTCTCATGGGGTACAGATAACAAAAGTTTAATGAAGTAGGATAAACAACAACTCATTAAGCAAGAAATTGGTCGGAACCTGAAAGAATCCACATTGGTAAAGTGCTGTAGTACGATACAGCATGTTAAAAACAGCCAACTGAAGTTTTTAAAAAGTGGGTCCTGTTGAGCCATTAAAAATTATAGGGAATGAGGAAATTCAAATCTCTTAAAGCACCTTCTGTTCTCCTGACTTAATTCCTTGATGAGTTCTAATTCAGCACTTTCATGTCCTATATTTCCTTTGAACTTTTTATTGGGGTGGGGGGTAGAACAGCGGTTCTGCAGTGGTCTGCAGTGGTATATCCAGAAAGAGGAAGGTGTTTCTCCACTGATTTCTGTATGCTGAATTTCCTATGTCAGATGTATGAATTGATTCTCTCACGTAGGGTCAGACGTGCTTGTCCAGTGCAGATAATAGAAGGGCATTAACATTACACATGTTAAATTGGATGATGCGCACGTGGACGAGCCCAAGGGTAGTGCAGCTGATGTTATTAGTTCCCGTAATAGTATTACCTAAGTGTTTGTGGAAACAAAGCTGGCCTCTAGGTCTGCTGCATGGATTGATTCCTAGACCTGTATCTCTGTTGGATGGTCCATTTTTGGTGGTGAGAAGGTTTTTTAAGTTGGAGAGCTGTCTGTAAGCAAGGAAATACCTGCTGCCCAAGGCCTGTGACAGAGGAGCCAGGAGAGGCTGAAGGTCACTGCTGAACAGGAATGAATAAGTTGTTAGCTATAGGTGACAAACTGTGACTTTTTGCGGTTAGCTTCCTTGGGTCTTGTAGTGGGCTGGTCAGAGGCGTGGCGGTGGAAAATGGCACCTGGGGCAAAATCAGCCACAGTGGCGTAGCTACCACAGGGCCGGATGGGGACAAATGCCCCAAGCAGGCCCCCATTCGCTCATGCGGGGGGCAGAAAATCGTCCCCCACACCTCTCCCCCTTCCCCCCTCGGCCGGCTCTCGCCCCGCCAGGCGGTACCTTCAGCTGGAGGAGGCTGAAAGAGCAGTCTAGTGGGGCTGCTGCAGGGTGCCCCTCGGCCCAGCCTGGCCCTGCCAGGCCCAGTGGAGGCCACAGCTGGGCACCCCTCAGCTCCACTAGACCCCCCAGGACCACTGCCGACTAAGGTAAGTGGGGCACGGGGGGGGGGCGTAGCTACTACAGGATGCAGGCATCATTCTGGTGTTGATGATGTGTTCCTTTACGTTACTGGGGAGGCTACTATAATCCAGAAAAGGCTTTTTGTAAATGTTCCAGGTGAGGATCCTGCAGATCAGTGAACCCTGGAAGAGGGTGTCTCTCAGCCAATACTCTGGAACCCCCAATATTGATTTATAATTTAGGAGAAACAAGTGATGAACAAGACAGAAATGTGTATCTTTGTGGTGCAGTAGATTTCTTCAGCATTCTCACCCCTAGATATTTGAAACTGAACATTTCTCATTTCCAGACACTTAAGGAGTTCATGATAGGAATGTTAACGTGTCAGATCTGGGAGTCCTGATTATGCATGAGGCATGATCTCGTGCCAGTGGTGGTGTGGTAAGAATGTTATATTTAGAAGGGGAAAAGCCACCTTGTTGGGCAAATGCTGTTAAATTGTTTCATAAGGAACAAAAGACTCATTTTGCAGACTTGGATATAAATTAGATGTAAAGCAACTTTGGAATGCCATATTGGTTTACCTGACAGGAGGGAAAAGAGAAGAAGGAAGGGTTTTATAATCTCCAAACTAAAGAAAAGAATATAAAGAAAATAGAATTCCAGGTATTTATCTGTCGTCGTTGACACAAGGATAGTTTACAAATACTCCCACTTTACTTCTGCTTGAGCCTAAGCATCCTCTGTTCTTCCTGAGGAGAACACTTTGTCAGGTGATTCGCACTGACCAATCAGGGAGGCAGGATTTTTTTCTGGTAGCTTCTTGTTCCAGTGGGAGTCGCCCTTCAGTTTTGTTCCTGCCTCAACAGGGAGAAGTTCATCAGAGTAGCTGTTTCCTATCCAACTATCTAAAAAACCCACAGAGCAACTCCAACCCTTTTTTGCCATCCATCAGCACAGCTCGCATGGCACAGAAACGGCACGCCAAGGCTTTGGCACTGTTAATTCATTTCTAGAACTCATCTCCCCTCATCCACTGCTATTACTTCCACAAACCTCTGAGCACGAAGGCATGCAAAAAGTTTATTTTGATTAAATGGGAATTTGGTGTCAGGATCTTTCATTAATTTCTTCCGGACCCCCACCCCTTCCCAGGCCTAGATTTGTTTTAGGATCTATTTTAATGTATCTGACTTCCACGGTGTCAAATTCCAATGCACTGCTTTGACAGTATGTCTCATCACAGGTTTTGATACTGGGCTTGAAACTATACCAACACTGCCCCCTCTTCAGCTCCTCCAGGAACTACTTGTGCAGTGGCTAGCCTGTTCTACTCATTACTTGCAGCTATTTCAAGACTTTGCTTTAATTACCTCTTCTAGCCATGTTTTGTACTCTCCACCTTTCTTCCTCCATTGCTTTTTCTTAACTGAGCCTTTTCCCTTCATTCCCCTACTCCTTTCCCTGTTGCTGGGGGATAGAGGCAGCTTGGAAAGCGTGCCATGGCCATTCAGACTGCACTCAAAGAAGGGAGTGTGATGAGAGCAACTATCTCCCCAAGAACGAGAACTCCATGACTGTGGCTGCCGTGGAACAGATTGCAGCAGAGGTGGGCAGTGTCCTTGGTCGGACGGCCCTAGCCTCATTGGAAACAAAGCCGGTTGCTTGTGCTAAAAAGCCTCACTTAGAGAAGGCTTTGGAGGGCAGCACGAGGAGCATCTCAAGCAGCGGCGGTTATTTTGGGCATGAACACAACAGCACCAAAGCCATCCCACCCAGAAAAGATCAGGTGGGCTGGGGAAGTGTTGGGAGGGGAAGGTGCCACCACAGCTGCAGGCAGAACGTCAGGAGAAAATGCTACTAAAACACGGCCATACAGCCCGGAAACCCCAGTGATTCCGGCCGTGAAAGCCTTCGATAATACATTAAGGCCACTACATGCTATGATATCTTCCTCTAGAGCAGCGGTTTTCAACCTGTGGGTCATAACCCCTTTGGGGGTCGAACGACCCTCTCACAGGGGTCACCTAAAACTCTCTGCATCAGTGTTCTCCATCTGTAAAATGGATAAATGTTGGGGTTGGGGGTCACCACAACATGAGGAACTGTATTAAAGGGTTGCGGCATTAGGAAGATTGAGAACCACTGCTCTAGAGGCTTAGTTGTCAACACCAGAAGAGCCTTATGGCTTCAGGTTTGGCCTGCTAATTCTCATTCTAAGGCCACTGTGGCGGCACGAGTGGCATGAGCCCTTTCAGGGAGATAGATTATTCAGGGAACAACTAGATAAAGTCTTAGTAGAGACCAGAGACGAGGAAGCGATTCTTCCCAGAACCCTTAGGAGGAGCGGCAGTAGGAGATATGGCTCTTTCTCCTGAAGGCAGAGGACATCTTGATTGGGTGATTCCTCACCCCATACTCAGGGAGTCAGGAACAAGTTTTCTGCAACTTCCTGTCCCGAGGGTTGACCACCATCTTCCCTCAGTATTTTCCCCATGTATAGACAGTAGCCCAGAGCCTCAACTTGGGGGGGAAGGGGGCAGTTGGAACAACAATAAGCCCTCATACCAAAAAAGGGGTTATTCCAACAAGTTCCACAAGCAGCTATTTGCCAGACAGGACAAGGGAGATTGGGAACCCAAGCATACAATGACTGCAGGCTGGGGCCAATGGGTGTGTGTGTGTGTGTGTGGCCTTCTCTTATATCAGGATAGTCTTCCCAAGCAGATCAGTGGACCCTGAAAGTTATCACTCAGAGCTATGCCCTGGAATTCAGGCAGACTCCACTGGATCGTTTCTTGCCTTCCTTCCTTCCAGTCCAGAACTCTGACCAAGCAGCTAACCTCCTGTTGCAGTTCAACATCAGAGATTTTTTCATTTCTGTGTGGGAGACACACATTAGCAGTACAGGGCACTACCCTTTGGCCTGGCAATGGCACCGAGGGTATTCTCCAAGGTGCTTATTCATCCTATCATCTGGCTCTGGGAGGAGGACATCAGAGTACACCCTTACCTAAAAGGCATTCTAATAAGATCAGAATCTCAGGCCAAGTTGATGTTGGACATCTTTTCACCATTGATTATCTCCAAAACTTTGGGTTCTTGGTAAAGTTCCAGACCTTTTAGCCTTTCCTCATAGGAAAGGTATGTCAGACTTTGGGTCTGAAGGTCAGCTCTCTTCAAACACTTAAGTGGGAAGAAAGCATTGGTAGTTATCATAAACTATCCCATAACTACTTCATACATACCAATTTTGCTAGTGGCTGACTCCTTCTTTTTGCAACGGTAAAGCAGAGCTCTGAAAAGCCGGTTGTGTAGCTCTGTAGTGTGTATGGCAAACATTGTGGGTCCCCCTTGTTCCCTTTTGGTGGTGCACACTTATTGGCATGTGATTTTTAGGTGCCTGGGAACTGTGGAGTCAGAGAGATAGCACTGTTTGTGGAAGTGCTGGCAATTGTCACATCCCAGATTGGCATGAGTGATAACTTTGCTGCTATTAAAACTGATCTGCTGGATATAGGGTAATCAGGATAATGCTTACATAATCTAGGGCTGGGCATCTCTTACAGAACAAATCTATAATAATAAACGGATATGCCTGACTATCTGTCTGTCTGG
Source organism: Sphaerodactylus townsendi (assembly GCF_021028975.2). Classification (NCBI taxonomy): domain Eukaryota; kingdom Metazoa; phylum Chordata; class Lepidosauria; order Squamata; family Sphaerodactylidae; genus Sphaerodactylus; species Sphaerodactylus townsendi. The sequence continues at coordinate 169,820,443 of NC_059426.1, forward strand.
GGCAGATCTAAAATCAGAAAATAAAGCTGGACAACAATTCTTAATTTTCCTCCTTTTTTTCCTGTACTTTTTTAGTTGGTAAAAATGAACAATTATTGGGGTGGGGAGGGGAGGGGAAGGAAAATAAAACCAGGAACCTCAAAATAGGCCAGCAGCTTCAGGCTGAGCAGTCCTGCCAAAAATGAAGGGAATCGGAACATCCTGGCCCAGATTATCTCCAGAGCATCCCTGTGCCTTTCTGTTTGCCACCGAAGCGTCGTTTGCTTGTTAGTGACGAGCAGCTCATCAGAACAATAAAACGAGGGCTTTCAAAATTGGCCACCGGTCTCAGGATGGGAGTTGTAGTGCCTGAAATGAAGGGAATTGGAACATCTGGCCTGGATTATGTCTAAAACATGCTGGAAAACGAGAAGGTGGAGGCAGCCCTGAAAGGGGAGTGGGGGCTGGAGTTTGTCCTTTTCAAAACAAAGCTTCAGACAAGTTTACCGATGAGGTTGAGATCTTGAGGATGTTGACCGTTGGACTTTAAAAGCAGCAGTGGCAGCGCAGTCGCCTCAAATGTTTCAGAATCACCTTTGTCACTACCTATGCTACAAGTGCTTACCATTTCAAATCTGTTTGTACAGGATGTAGAAGAGGCATCTTTCAGAGGATATTTTGAATCGTGCCAGAAATTTAAAACCCAATTTAAGGAACGACATGTCATGATGCAACTTTTAATAGTGCTCTTATAATGATTGGTTGAAGATTGCATTCTAACTATGGGTGGCACTCCCTTTGAAAGCATTTGGTCTTCCTAAACCACAAAGGAACGAACGATAATCATGCGCTTGTCAGATCAATTAGTAACGGGGATTTCGTATGATCCTGGGCAGCCTGGAGAGTTCATATCACAAAAATGAGCCAGGCGATTGAACCAATATTGAATATTGAACCCAAGGATCATTTTTGAAGAAATTACTGGTGCTGTTTTCAGCATGAAAGGACAGGAGGCACATTTTTCATTGACCGGGGGCAGCAGGAAAAAACATTTCTTATAAATCTACTTTTTTGCTGTTGCTTCATCAGGTATTGCTGAAAGTCTTTTGGCAGGAGGTGGAGCATTCAATATTTAAACTCCTATTAAATTTATCAACTGCTGATTGATCAATTTGCGATATTGGTAGAGGAACAGCAACAGCTGCAGTATTTCTGACTTTTAATATGGAATGAGTGTAGCTTGACTCAGAAGGCTACGTTAGAAGCTTTAGACCACATGTTGCAGGATTTGTGAAGAAATAGCTAGCGTTGTATTCTGACAAACACTTCCTGTTATTCCAAGAGGAGCTAAACCTAGTGAGGTGCAGCTGGCCCAAAATTCAAATACAAGTGGCTAGTTACGCTATATTTTGTGAATTTGCAGAAAATATCTTGAGGTGAGGTAAAAGTTCAGTAACACCTGACAGAAAAAAGATGTATGTTGATTGAAGATGCTGGGAATACTGTGGATAACTTGGACGATTTGCAGATTTCAGTATTTCCAAATATAACGCATTATATGAGTCCAACAAGGTTAGCACCTAGACAATTGTGCTGTTAATGTGATTAACGGAGAACAGTAATAGCAGTCAAAAAGTATTTATTCCAATAATTTCTATAATAGCAACAGACTTCCCTTTCAATTTCAGAGTCTTCAGTTTCCTAGTGGGGAAAGTATTACAGTGAGCATCAATAAAACACTAAAAAGAGATACTCCCGATGGGGTATCTAGGGTACTCAAAAGTAGGATACCTAAGAAAAACTGTTAGTTTCTTGTGGTAGGATAACTGATGTTGGAGGAAACGAAGCCTTAATATAGTAAATAATAAATTTGCTCTTTAATTTCCATAATTATTTGTCAGTTAATATTTGTAATTTAATTATTAGTTACGATGCTTTATATTTATAATGTTCACAAAATGGTTGAATGTGTTATATATTGTTAGATAAATTGGATTGTTACATTATATGCCCAAACATTTAATATTTGATGATGTATCTTAGTAAAACTCGGTTCAAATGTTGCTTGTCCTAAAATTCAGGTGTTCTAATTGATCTCATTTTTTTGTCAAACAAAGTTTATTGAAAACATTTGCTACAGGAGAAAAATAGGACTGAATGCCACTTTCAGAGTTCGCCTGTGGGGACAGAGCTCTAGAAAATATTTCAAGTGCCAAGAGCTATGTAGTAGGTGCGCAGAGTGAGTCGCTGTGTGGTTGGGCCCCTAGTCTCCAGTAAAATAGCTTAGATCTATGCTATCTTGCAATTAATATGCAAATACTGTAGGAAGTGAAAACCCATTAACTCTTCTTCAAACTTTCTCTGATTTGTAAAGGAACTTTTTCAGACTGAGATTAGAAATAATTACATAGTGTTGAGTAGAAAATGTGACTTGGCATGAAACTCCTATTCTTTTTTTATTTCATTTTTAAAAAAAAAGGATTTGGCACCTAGGAAATTTTATTGGAAAGTATAAACTGTGTAGGCCCAAAGCAAGGTTATTTTACTGATAAAATGTACTGTTATTAAAAATGAAACATGAAGAGGTTTGGGTTAAAGGAGGAAATGAGTGCGTAGCCTGGTGCCTTTCTTTAAAATAGTGAAATCTGTATAGATTAAGGTAACATAGTTAGGCCAAAGCAATGATTTTTTAAGGTTCATTATGCAGTTTAAAACATTGTAAATAAACCCACTGTGTCTAACCAACTACAGGATGGGGAGAAGTTCTTTCCTTTTGCTTGACGTCTTGTATTTAAGTAAAGATCAGTTATTCTTCCTGTGACTTGCCTATGAGCATTAGTCCCTGGGGTACTTAAGGAACATTTTATATTTGCAAATATATTTTATACATCCTTTGAGAATGTGCAACAGAGCGACTAACCACCTTCCGTAAATAAAAACAGAAACTGTCAACTGCTTGAGGAGATTTATAGTGCCGTTTCAGATTTCCTACTTGTCTTTGCTTGAAGGTATTCCTGTGCCTCGTTAACTGTTTCTACACAGTGCGCTAACTTCAGTAGCGTTCTGACAGCAGGAAGAGGGGAAATCAGCCAAAGTCACTCCTCCTTATGCAAGTGCCCTTGTGCACACAGAACGGGGAGTTCAGTGCAACCCATGTTTTAGAGGAAGAAGAAGAGTTTGGATTTATACCCTGCCTTTCTCTCCTTTAAGGAGTCTCAAAGCGGCTTACAAACTCCTTTCCCTTCCTCTCCCCACAACAGACTCCTTGTGAGGTAGGTGGGGCAGAGAGAGTTTTGAACAAACTGTTTCTAGCCCAAAGTCACCCAGCAGGCTTTATGTTCAGGAGCAGGGAAACAAACCCCTTCACCGGATTAGAGTTCGCCGCCCATGTGGAGGAGTGGGGAATCAAACCCTGCCCTCCAGATTAAAGTGCATTGCTCATGTGGAGGAGTGGGGAATCCACCTCTCTGTACTGTTTTTTTTCTGAGGCAACCTAAGAAAACAGACATCTCCATAATGTGGAATAGATAATAAGGAATAGATAATATAATAAGGAATAGATTCAGATTTGCAAGTAAATAAAGTGAGTGTGTAGCTGTGATATACAAAGACCTTGCCACCCTTGGGGAGGAGCATTGTGATGTTTGGCATGCCAAATACTTGACAGTGTTCTGCCTGCGACATGTTTTGTTAGTACATTCTCAACAGCGTCTTGAGGGTGGTGTTTGCTTAGTAATCCAATCACACAGAGCAGCAGCGCAGTTATCACCAGTGTTTCTATCTTTGGAACATGAAGAGCTTTGCTGTAGTCTCAACTGGCTTGGAGAATGTTAATTTGAAAAAACGCTGTTTTGAAAAAAATGTTTCACTTTTCATTGTTCTGAAAAAGAAAATATTTCATGAGGTTTTAGTGTATCCCAGTTTCAGTTTACCCAGTCCCAATCTTAATCGATGCATGGGAATTTTACATATATGGGAGTCTGAAACATAGGGCATCCCTCTTTGATGTCCCTGTAATCCAGAAATTCTGTTTGTTCGTGTGTTGTGTTATTAGTTGAGCTGTGTTCTCCATTCCCGACAAGATGTCAGACCTTCTATTCGTAAATCTTGGTTCCTTTGCAGAGCTCTGGGTGTTTATTTGTAAGGACATAGTTTAGTAATAATTGATGGACTAACTTGATCTTGTCAGATCTCAGCAGCTAAGTAGGGTTGGCCCTGGTTGGTATTCGGATGGACGACCTTCAAGGAATACCAGAGTTGTGACGTGACGTGGAGGCAGTCAATGGCTAACTGCTTCTGAAAGTCTCCTGCCTTGAAAAGCCTGTGGGCTTTGTTTTGAGGGCAACAACAACAAAAAAGTACCCAAATCTGAGCACTGCATTGTGCCCTTTACACGTGGCTTGTTTTATGACATTGCTGGATTCTCACGTGCCTTTCTTTTCTTCTACCCCTTACAGACGTTCCATCTTCAGAGCAACCTGAATTGTTCCTAAAGAAACTTCAGCAGTGTTGTGTCATTTTTGATTTCATGGACACACTTTCAGACCTTAAAATGAAAGAATACAAGCGTTCAACTCTTAACGAACTTGTGGATTACATTACAATAAGCAGAGGCTGTTTGACAGAGCAGACTTACCCTGAAGTAGTTAGAATGGTGAGTTGTCTTTTTTATCATGAATATTTAAAATTCACATAGGGCTATCTAGTTATAATTGTTATTCCCGACATAACTCAAGAACAAAGAGTATAACTCAAAGGTTAAGAAGGTGAAGTGGGAATGTTGGGTCTGTGTGTTCATACATGAGGATTCACAAAATGAGGAAAACAATTCATGTGGTAGAGATGTATGTTTAAATTATTTTTAACATTTGGAAATTCTCAATGCAAAATATGAATAAGTTATATCATGATGTTAACTTAGAAAAATGGAAAAAGAACTTTGAAGAACCGGACTAGGATTTAAATGGTTAATTTTGCTTATATCCAGACTCTTACATGTTGGGCTTCTTTGTTATTGTTCAAAACAGCTTTGAGATAATAGCTACATTTCTGTGAGTATATTAAATACTGAATTAATGACCTCCAAATCATCCTATAATTAACACCCTTCCTAAGATCTTGCAAACTGATGGATATGGCTTCTTTCTACAGTCAATCCATCTCATGTTGGATCTTCCTCTTTCCCCCACTTTGCCTGGCATTATTGTCTTTTCCTTTGACTCTTGTCATCTTGTAATGTGACCAAAGTATGATATCCTTTCTTTAATCATTTCAACTTTTAGGGAGAATTCAAGTTGGATTGGATCTAGAAACCACTTATTATCCTTTTGGTGGTCCACAGGATTCAGAAAACTCATCTAACTCCAAATTTCAAATGAATCAACTTTCTTTGTTCAACTTTCTTAATTGTCTCAACTTCCATGCCCATGCATAGTAAACGGGAATACTGTAGCATGAATTAACTTGATCTTGGTTACCAGCAGCACATTCCTATACTTAAGAATCTTTTCTAGCTCCTTTATGGGCTGGTTTTACCAGTCTCAAATCTCCTTCTAATTTCTTGGTTGCAGTCTCCCTTTTGGTTGATGATGTAGCCAAGGAATAGAAAATCTGTAACAATTTCAATTTCTTCATCATCAGCCTTCAAGCTGTATAATTACCCTGTAGTTAAGGCTTTTGTCTTCTTGATGTTCAACTGTAATCCTGCTGTAGCACTTTCTGCTTTAACTTTCAGCATTTTTTGTCAGCAATGTGGTATCATTTGTATTAATGTTTCTTCCAACAGTTTTAATTCCACCTTCATCTAAATCTAATTCAGTTTTCCTTGTGATATATTCTGCATACAGGTTAAAGAAATAGGGAGATAAAATACATCCTTGTCTGATACCTTTGCCAATTGAAAACCATTCTGTTTCTCCCTATTCTGTCCTAACAGTAGCCTCTTGTCCAGAGTATAGGTTGTGCAACAAAACAGTCAGATGCTGTGGTACACCCAGTCTCCTGGAGGTGGAGGACATCTTGTGTGGGTGTCTTCTTTACCATTAGCAAGGAGGCAGGGAAAAAAATTGTCTGTAATCTATGGAACATTTGAGTTTCTTCTAAAATTCTCTTGCATGTTCCAATAGCCAACATAAATTTGCAATATGATTTCTTGTGCCTGTTGCTTTTCTGAATCCAGCTTGAACATCTGGCACTTCTCGTTTCTTATACGGGCAGATAGTTGCTGCAGTTTTTTACATCTCTTTTTGTCAACATTGGAATGTAGATTGACCGTTCCCAGTCTGGGGGCCATTGTTTTGTTTTCCATATTTGTTGGCATATTCTTGTTAAGATTTTGATGGCCTCTTTTTCTGTGGCTTAGAATAGTTCTATGAATATCCCATCTACTCCTGGTGATTTGTTTCTCCCAGTTGGTTTCGATGCAGCTTTCAGGGCATTTTCTGAACTCTAGATTCTTCAAAAGATTCTTCTTAGAAGGAATCTGTCATCCTTCTATCTCTTTGGTATAGATCTTTGGTGTGTTGTTCCCCCCTTTTCTCCATTTTGTTGTATTTAACTATGTATTATATATTATGTCTTGATCATAGTTAATATATAACTATGTGTTATATATTAAGTCTTGAACTTCTAGCATGCCTAACCATGCTTTAAATTCTTTTAGATTTCTTGGATCTTGTGGAACCGATCTGTTGGTCTTCCTTTTTTGTTCTTTTATTTCTTTACACTGGTTAGTTCTCTTCACCTCCGTGTGTGAGTCGCTGGACCACTGCATTTAGACTTTCACTTGTTCTTCTGTTGCCTTTACTTTTGCTTCTTATCTAGCAATTGTAAGAGGTTTGTTGATCATTCATTGATGTTTTCATTTGTTTTCGCTACAGGAATAGTCTTTGCACATTCTTTTTCAATAATATCTCTAGTTTCAGCCCATAGTTCTTTTGGTTCATGCTCACTTGGACTTAGTAATGCAAATCTGTTCTTTACGTGGTCTTTAAATTCTTCAAGAATATTGCTTAGATTGTATTTTGACACTATAAATGTTTTGGTGTTTTTCTTCAGCTGTGTTCTAATTTTCGATGTTAACAATACACAATACAAAATCAGCTCCTGGTCTTGTTTCCCCAGGGTGAATAGATCTTCTTCATCTTCTGTATCTGATTATGTAATCTCTTTTATTTCTGTATTGACCGTCTGCTGATGTTCACAAATACAGTCGTCTGTTCGGTTGCCTGAAACTTGTGTTCTTGTCTTCACAGAATTCTATGAGTCGTTCTCCTGCTTCATTCCAATGCTCCTAAGCCCCAGTCTTCCAACAATATTTGATTCTGCTTTGTTTCCTACTTTTGCGTTCCAGTCACCTATTATCAGCTGGGTATCGGCACATCTTGTTTAGGTGTGTTGTTAGCTAGCTTAATAATTATCTGTTTATTAACTTAATTATTAACCTGAAATATTTAAAAGTTGCTCTCACATAGTATACTAATGTTTGGGGGAATATACTTGCACATACTTACATATAAGGCGAAGAGTGTTTCATCATAGGGTTCTTTGAGAAGATGTGAATTCTCTAAAGATATGTTGGCGTTGCACCTATTCGAGTAGGCATCGTCATTAATTTCAGTGTAACTACTTGTCCTAATGTTTTGTAAAATGACTAATGTTAATTACATTGTGTGAAGGTATACAAAATCATCACTAACAACCTTTTATTTCTCCTGCAGTTGAATACGGGTATAGGTTGGGTTAGTTTTTGTGCTGTCTGAAAACCAGCTGTGACTGCACATTTTGAAGTTTTGAGCCGCCTGTTTTTCTATATGATGCATTATATGGACAGCTTACTATATTTTATCAGATGTTAATGTTTTTAAATGCTGGATATACCCCTTAGGATTTTTTAGTGATGGCCATTCACTTTTGAAAATCTGATTTAGTCACAGAAGTACTATGTGTGTGTTACGTGCTGTCATGGTGACCCTATGAATTAATGACCTCCAGAATGTTCTGTCACTAACAGCCTGGTTCTGACCTTGCAGGCTGAAAGCTTTGACTGCCTTTGTTGGGTCAGTCCATCTCATAAGGCAGTGGTTCTCAACCTTCCTAATGCCGCGACCCTTTAATACAGTTCCTCATATTGTGGTGACCCCCAACCCTGACATTTATCCATTTTACAGATGGAGAACACTGATGCAGAGAGTCTTAGGCGACCCCTGTGAAAGGGTCGTTCGACCCCCAAATGGGTCCTGACCCCCAGGTTGAGAACCACTGTCATAAGGATTTTTTTAAAAAAGGTCAGCCAGCTCTAAGTTGGCTCAGCCTTCCATTCTTTTGAGGTTGGCAAAATGAGTGCCCCTAACATTGAAGCTCCATGCCCTCTCAGAGTTGGGGATCCACTTTTACAGACTCGTCCTTCTGGATATACACGGACCCATAGCCTGACTTTTTGAAAGGCATTGTTTGGACTTGGGCCGTGTTTTTGATGACGAGGGTAAAGCATGCAGAAGGGGTATTTTCCAAATCCTGTGGAAGACCTATTCCCTAGGTAATGGGAAAGGAGGTTGCAGAGGATCTGCCATCCCAGATGTGATGCAAAGATTGCAGATATGATGCAAAGGCTGGCCCACAAGCAGCAGTAGTGACCAGCATCTCGTGTGTGTTGAAAGTGTGTGTCGGCTTAGACCAGATAAGCTGAAGAGGTGCTCCAAAGTTGGTCTGAAGCCTTATGAACACTGAAGTTCTTCGCCCCTTCCTTCTTAGCAGAAAGGAGACCTCCATTAGAGGAGCACAACTCTGTTCCTGAGGCTCCTGTTCTGGCCTTCAGTCTGTGAAGCTCTGAGTGTCGTGGTGAAGGTGGAATCCCCAAAGTGGAGGGAATTTCGGGAAGTAGTAGCAGGTATTTGAAGATGCTGCAGGGGAACTCTGTCAATATCAGGAGAACAAAGGTCCATCGTTCCTTGGCCTTCTTCATGTTTGTGGAAATATCTACGAGAGGAATTGCTAATTGGCTTGTTTACAAGATAATCCTGGGGAAAGGTCTTTCCTTTTTCTTAGGGATCTTGGTGTCCCAGATGATTCCTTTGAGGCAGAGTGTACGTACCCTGAATCATGATACTGGTCAGATGCAAGCCCCCATAAGCAGAGTAAGTTAATGAAAGCAACTCTTCCCCACATTTGCTTTTCCCCAGCATCCCTCTGGGCCTCCCAGAAAGCTGCTGCTTGTTATTGTGAGTCTTTGGGACAATACATCACGTGATCCAAGGGCTGCAGAAAGATTGAGGTGTGTGACACCCCCCCCCCGCCCCGCCTTTGTGTGAGTTGCGCAAAATCTAGGGTTTGAGCAAGAGGTGAGGGCAACTTTGTTCAATTCTTCCATCCTTTGCAGCTCCCCCAAATCCAGATTTTATATTATTCTCTGTAGCTTCTGACCTTCAGCAGTGGATTTATAGGGGACTGTTAGAGGAAGGGGAAGATGTAATAATCAGTTTCCTTGAACTCATTCTGTTTTCAAGAGTTTAGAATCCAAACAGTTATTTGTAACAAAGGGCACAGTAGAATAACTTTGAATAAATATTTGTTTCTGAACCCCTGAGACTCCATGATTTTTCCAGAATATGCACAGAAATAAAATCGAAACGTTTGCGACTGATGTAAGTTGCATGTTGTATGAATGTGAAGCAGCTGTAAAGAACATAGGAACATAAGAACAAGCCAGCTGGATCAGACCAGAGTTCATCTAGTCCAGCTCTCTGCTACTCGCAGTGGCCCACCAGGTGCCTTTGGGAGCTCACATGCAGGATGTGAAAGCAATGGCCTTCTGCGGCTGTTGCTCCCGAGCACCTGGTCTGTTAAGGCTTTTGCAATCTTAGATCAAAGAGGATCAAGATTGGAAGCCATAAATCGACTTCTCCATAAATCTGTCCAAGCCCCTTTTAAAGTTATCCAGGTTAGTGGCCATCACCACCTCCTGTGGCAGCATATTCCAAAAACCAATCACACGTTGTTTGAAGAAGTGTTTCCTTTTATTAGTCCTAATTCTTCCCCCCAGCATTTTCAGTGTATGCCCCCTGGTTCTAGTATTGTGAGAAAGAGAGAAAAATTTCTCTCTGTCAACATTTTCTACCCCATGCATAATTTTATAGACTTCAATCATATCCCCCCTCAGCCATCTCCTCTCCAAACTAAAGTAAAGATAATCTAAAGATAATATGAAGCTTGTATCACATCCTACCTCTTGTCTGTTCTTCCTCTTATCACTTCCCCCCTATTCTTTGACAAATACATCCCCATTTGTACAGGTTTGACTGAAGTCTGAAAGATTATTGCTTTTATGTTTGACTGATTAGTTGATGAGATTTGCCATCATTCCTCTGACAAATGGGGAGAAGCAAGTATTGCCACTGAGGCAAGTTGAAGTAATTTTTTTACTGTGTTCCAAAATCTTGGGTGTTCTGAAGTGGCAGGAGGCTCTGGAAAAATCTGCCTTGATGTCGCAGTCAACCAGCTATTAGGGATAGTTGACTTTTCAAAAGTTTTCCCTTCGGGTCTAGTCTGTCCTCTTTGCTGATGGGGAAGCACTGCCTTTCTAAACTGAGCAGCCCCTGTATGGTATGGGGCCAATTTTCCCTTGGAAAATGCATTCACAGTTCCCTTTTCATGCTCAGATTCGTTGTCAGAATTTTGTATCTGAAAAATTTCATCAAAGAGCCAGGATCTAAAGCAGATCAGGCTTAAACCTGTTGGGAAAATCCAGAGCTCTTCCTCCTCACCTTACCGTGGATACTCACGCAGCGTTGTTTGCATTCTTCATCCTCTGCTGTTACTGGTCCAATGGCACCCAGAATGTATAATCAGAACACATCAAAAGTAATTTCAATGCAGCATTCTGTACAGTTGCTCACATGCCTCAAACCCTTAATCATTTGTGTTGCCCTTTTCAGCATTTTTTTCCAGCTCAGCAGTATCTTTTTTGTGGTACGGCAACCAGAATTGTACACAGTATTCAAAAGGAGGCCACACAACTTATGTAGATTTCTCACGTGAATTTACGTGCGGTGCCCTCGGAAGCCTGCGCTTTTTAAAATGTTTTGCCACTGGCAGCATATCATCCAAGGTGACTTCCCATGATTCGTGTCTTTCCTGCAGTAGAACCATTTGAATGACTATAGGTTTAGGAGATGCACTTTTTGTATATAATTATTCTTATATCATTAAGGGACAGCATTTATAGCCCTCCCTTTTCAAAAGGACTGAAGGAAAATCACAACGAACTTATCTAAAACAAATCAATAAGCCTCTGTAAAAAAATTAAAAATTCCCTTCTGAAACCTAACTTTACCAAGTCTGTGGAAGGACAGGAACGTGGGGGCTTTCCCGACTCCTCTGGTAAGCTGTTCTACCAGACAGCTTAAAGGCCCTGAGCACAGGCCAAGAAATCTTACTTGTCAGTAGGAGAGCTTCTTCAGAAGGGTGAAAAGAGTGAAACTTAATCTTGACATGACAAGTGGTTCTCTAGGTTAGTAGAGAGACAGGCTAGAAATTTCAGACCTCCACTATCTTGGATGGGATTATACTATATAGGAGCAGCAGTAGCATAGTGGTTAAGAGCAGGTGCACTCTAATCTGGAGGAACCGGGTTTGATTCCCCACTCTGCCGCCTGAGCTGTGGAGGCTTATCTGGGGAATTCAGATTAGCTTGTACGCTCCCACACACACCAGCTGGCTGACCTTGGGCTAGTCACAGCTTTCCGGATCTCTCTCAGCCCCACCCACCTCACAGGGTGTTTGTTGTGAGGGGGGAAGGGCAAGGAGATTGTAACCCCCTTTGAGTCTCCTACAGGAGAGAAAGGGGTATATACATCCAAGCTCCTGCTGCCAGGTATGCAGTTTAGGAGTGTTACTCACCCTACAGTCACCTCATAAAACCAGGTGACTTCACTGGTCTAGCGCTCTTTAGCCTAGCTTTGACTGGTGCATCAACCACACCCATTCCTGAGTCAGATTAGTCAGCAGTGATCCATGCCTTAGTGATGTTAGACTGAACTACTGAAACGCACTTGGGCTACCCTTGAAGAGCGTTTGGAAGTTGTGGCTAGTGCAGAACACTACAGCTAGACTGCCAGTCAGGAGCATTTGACCTTGATTCTACAGCTAACAACTCCTGAGCCCAATTTAAGGTTTTCACATTTAAAGCCCCTATGTGGCTTGAAACCATGGCATATGAAGGACTGTCTTTTCCCATATGATCCTGCCCAGGAATTAAGATTACAGGACGAGGGACCTCCTGATGGTTCTGTCAATCAAAGAAGCTCATTTGGCAAGTACACAAGAGAGGGCCTTTTTAGCAGCAGCCTCATGATCATGGAACAACCTCCCCACGGACGTGCACTTGACCACCTCACTTTTGATTTTTAGGACCTGTCTGAGGACTATATTTGACAAAAACAGTTCAAAATTGTGTTTTTAAATTTTTAAAATTTATTTATTTATCATTAGTTTTATATACCGCCCTCCCCCTGAGGGCTGAGGGTGGTTCACAACAGGTTAAAACAAACATTAAAACATAATTTAATATCAATTATATAAAAACAGAACCCATTTTAAAATGTGGATGGCGTCTGACTACTCCCCTCCCCCCTTGTGCTCACGGGAGGCCAGATGACATGGTAGATGGTTTTGTTTTTGTTTTTTTTAAAATCATTTTTAACCAGGCTGGCCAAACGCCTGGCGGAACAAATCTGTCTTGCAGGCCCTGCGGAAACTCTGTAATGTTGGTTTTATGTGTTTTATGTTCTCTATTGTATGTATTTTAATTATATTGAAAACTACCTTGAACTCCATAAGGAAGAAAGGTGGCCAGTAAATGTTTTAAATGAATGAATAAAATCCTGTTCAAATGAAGTAGTCTTGTAGATATGTGGGTCCAATCCTTGCATAATTGAGGTAGAAATACTGTAAGACTCGATGAAGCTGTGTGAGAAGTACCTAGCAGCAGTTTGATGCCTACTTGCGGTCAGCCATAAGAACATAAGAACATAATAACTAGCCTGCTGGATCAGACCAGAGTCCATCTAGTCCAGCACTCTGCTACTCGCAGTGGCCCACCAGGTGCCTTTGGGAGCTCACGTGCAGGATATGAAAGCAAGGGCCTTCTGCTGCTGCTGCTCCTGAGCACCTGGTTTGCTAAGGCATTTGCAATCTCAGATCAAGGAGGATCAAGATTGGTAGCCGATGCATTTTTCCAAACTGTAGTGTGCTAACGTTGCACCAGTTGATTGATGTTAACATTGTTGGCTGGTTGGCAGTCACAAACCTCAAAGTCCATTGCAAAGCAGCTAAAATTTCCCCCTCCTATACCAAATTAGTCATTTGTCACATAATGCTAATAGATTCATCTGCAGTGCTAGATACTGTCATGTGCTCCTTAATGTATCACCATTTAGATTCAAGTAAAATGTTTTTCAAGTGCTGCTGCATAAAATAATCCACAGAAAGACTTTCATGGCCGGATTCAACTGGTTCTGGTGGGTTTTCTGGGCTGTGTGGCCTGGGTCTGGTGGATCTTGTTCTTGTTCACGGTCCACCAGACCACAGCCACACAGCCCGGAAAATCCACCAGAACCAATATACAGAAAGTTTTGTAGAGATAATGCTGTAGCCATTTTTAACAATATGAAGAGGCAGAGCACTTCATTTTGCTAAGCTGGATTGTTTCTGATAGAAGGTTGTTGGGTTTGGGTTTTTTTGTGCAAATGAGAGAGAGTCGTTTTCACTCATCCCAGCTCATGTTTGCAGCAATGATTTTGGGTTGCCTCTTCCTTATTATTCCCACATTCTCAAGGGTGAACGGAGGCAAGTAAAATAATAAACAACGGGCAGGATCCTTTCTTATTTGAGTGTAGCATATATTAGGACACAGCAGGCCCGTTTTCCCCAAACCCCCTCAGTGCACATACACTGCGCACTGAGGAGTTGTGGGGAGTATGGAGGTCTATGGATGCCTCTCTCATTTAGTCCTTTCTCTTCTATATGGCCATAGCATGTCCTTCTGTCTGTCTGTCTGCCTCTCTCTCTTTGTGTCTGTCTGTCTGTCATACACACATACGCGCACACGCGCGCGCACTCACACTCTCTCACTCTACAAGCATGGTGAAACCTGCCACCCTACAAAAGACAAGACAGTAAAAAGTTTTACAAAGTTAAGTGTCAACCCCAGTCCCCCAAAACATTATCCTATGACATTCTGTGACATAAAAAAGAAACACAGAGATCACAGTTTAGAAAACAGAAAACCACATGACTCCCCTCTCACCATTATCCTATACGCAAACATTTTACATCAATATTTCAGATTCTCTTATATCAGTTTTCTAAGTTGTTTTCCACTATATCTTTTAATATATAATCTGAATATAAGTATCTAACATCATAATTACATATACCTTTATTTTACATTTAACTCTTTATCTAGAAATTTGTTATATCTCTCTTTCCATACTTTTCTGATTAAACCCTTATTTTCTGAATATATTTCATAAATGTTTTAATATTGCACCCTTCCACCATATCTTCTAGTTCTCCAACTTTTCTGCCCTGATGTGATAAACTTTAAAAGTCTTTTTTATTTTTGCTGATGAATTTTCTTGCTTCTTGTATATCAGAAATCTTCTGTTGAGTTCTGTTGAAGATGAAAACTAATCCTTCTGGTAGACACCATCTAACAAGAATCTTTCCTTTTCACCAATATCCCCCGTGGCAGTTTCTTCATGATTATCTTTTCCTGCCCTTGGTATTCAGTTTCTTCTCGAAGTACATACAAAGTATGTCTTCTTTTGTTGATCTTAATGTCAAATACATCACGCAGTCTTGCGGAAGATTTTTCCTTCTTTCTGCAAGAGATTTCACACCATATATTTTGTCAACCTTGGTTTGCATTTCTGAAGCAGGAAGAGATATTTACTTGGCTACTCTGATATAAAATCCTTACACAGATTTTCTTCATCTTTTTCTGGCAGGGCACAAATCCTTAACGCAAATTCCTTTTCTCTTAACCCCAGACCAATTCATTTTTCACCTTGAAGCTATATTTCCTTGTAATTTACTCCCGTGGAAGAAACACTGTGACCCTGAATATGGTAAAATCAGAGAGTGTGTTTATTAAAGGGATTGTCCCATTCAAGCAGTCCTTATAACAGCAAGCATGTAGTTGCAATAACGCTAGGTACAAAAATATGCCAAGAACGATTGTGCACATTGTGTATCAAGGGGAGGGGGGCCAGAGACCAAGGAGGTAGTGTGAGAAGACAAAGCGGGGGTGATAGCCACCTTTTCACTTATCCACCTACGTGGCTTTGTCTGGATTAGTGAACAAGCTATGTTAATCGGATAGCGTTGGACAAGTTCTTTAGGTTTTTCAGAATATTTATTTTTTTGAAATATTTATATCCTGTCTCCCCCCTGAACAAGGCACCCATGGGTGGATTACTTAAAACACACGCATGAACAAATGGAAACACAGCCACCATTAAAAATGAACTGCTTCCCAAGCCACAGAAAGGTGGGGAATCCACAAAGAACTAAATAGCCCAGCAAGTGCTACAATGATTTGTGGATACAGTACCAATAACCTTTTAAGATTGAAAGTATGATCACAATTGCCTTAAGTTCATGACCGGCAGCTCCAGGTAGCGCTGGGAGGGGTGGACCTCAGAAGGAGCAGGAGAGAAGGCTGGCACCCAGCTCTGTCCCTGGCAGAGAGATTTCCCAGTGTCTTGGAGTCTCCTCTGCCCACTTCCTCCTTGGCTAAGCCACCCCCCCTGCTGTTTTTATAGGGGTAGCTCCACCCCCTACCCCTCCCTGACCACCCAGAGCTGCAGAATTGGCTTCAAACCCTTCCTTCAGGACTCCAGTTGGCTCCTCTTCCTGTCCTGTCCTTTCTTTTCTGACCTCACCTTGCAAACCACCCCCTCAGAGCCCCGAGCCCCGACAACATCTCTCTCAGATGCCAAGGCCTGATGGACGTCTGGCAAGAGCAACCCAGCCCCGCGGCCTTGCCCGGCCACGCTTCCCAGCCCAGCAGTTCTTGCCTGCTGTGGGCTGCCGCTGCCAAGCCATCACCCTCCCCTAAAACCTCGGGGTTGCCCGTTTCCCCTGTCCCCAGGTAGGGTTCATCCTTGACGGCTGGCTCACGACCCAACTATTACTGCTGCTATCTCTAATCCTGCTGTGCTAAATCTTGACTGTTGGCCTTGGGGGCCGAGGGGAGGGGGAGGTTGGGGGGGGGGGCACTAGGGCTGGATCAGGACAGTAAGGCAAGATTTGATGTAGGACGCATTGAGAAGATCATTTCTGTTCAGTAATACAGGTTTTTTTCCCCACTCTTGACTAGAGAAAATGAGGGCATATTTATATTTATAATTACATTTGGAGTGGTTTGACTTTTACTCATTACTTGACGTTTCTCAATAGTTGATGTTTTCAGTTCTAAATTTATCAGTTTATGTATCCATTCGCCAGTAAGATTAAATTGAGCTTTGTGTGAACTCTCTGTGGAGGACCAAGTGATTCATTCTTCTGAATACATGTAGATTCTGTAGCAACAGGGAAAGAGTAGACTGAGCGTTGTGTGCATCTTTATATCAGCTCTCTCTTTATATCGGCTCTCTGTGTATTGCATGGTGTGATCTCTACGTGTCATACTTTTATTTGTTTGTTGTATGATGCCAGCCCACGTGAATTGGGCTCTGTGCATAGCACGATGGCCATGTGAATAGCAGCGATGGTAAGCTGTTGCAAGAATGGCTAGCACATGGATGAGCATCTCTCAACACCCTCCCATAGGTTCACACATTTTTAGTTAAAAAGAAAATAAATCTAGTCTCTTCAGATTGATGCTACTCATAAGGGCTGTTTTTTCCCAATGGCCTATACATTTTATTTAGCTTTTGACTGTTCTACAGAAAGCTAAGAGCTGGCTAATTTTTTTTTTAATCTATAAAATTCTGGAAATATTTGGAATTGCCTTTACCTAAACCTTCAAGGAAATTTGCTTTTTATACAAGTGGCAGCCGTAAATTGAGGTGTCGTTTTCTTCTAACTGGGGTGCACAGAGGATTGGAGTCTCCCTGTTCATGTTAATTTAGATCGCTTTCAGATATATTGTGCCACATGGCCAGAATAAATGAAGTTTTATCTTAGTCCAATGTAACATCCTTTTGATATTTGTTACTTTAACAAATATTCGTTACTTTAACAAACAAAACACAACAACACAACCAGCCCTTCCAAACCCCACTCAATCCCACAAACTTTGCCAGGTCTATGAGGTCCAGAGACTAGGACTAGGCAAAGCAGAGGCATAGCTGGGCCAAACTGTGCCCGGTGCGCAGTCTATATTTTCCACCCCCTGTCCCCCCCGCGGCGCCCCCCTTCCCACACTTACCTTAGTTCCTTTTCTTTTCCTAGAACTGTTTCAGGCTGAAAAAAACAGCCTATTCAGAGTTCAGGCTTAAAAACGGCCTGATGGGAACTATACTTCCCAAGAGACTGTGAGCCCCAAGGTCTCCCGGGAACTGTAGTTCCTCAGACCATTTTTAGCCTGTACTGTGAACAGGCCTTTTTTTAAGCCTGAGAAAGTTCTAGGAAAAGGAAAAGAACTAAGGTAAGTGTGGGAAGGGAAGTGGGGGGGGGGGGGCACCGTGGCGGGGGAGGGGCCTGGGGCGATTTTCCGTCCCCCTTGTAGCTCCGCCATGGATGCAAAGTGCAGGAAAACTGATTCCACTTAAACATTAGGAAGAAATTCCTGACAATACAAGCTGTTCGATAATGGAATATGCTACCTTGGAGTGTGATGGAGTCTCTTCCTTTGGAGGTTTTTACACAGAGATTGGATGGCCTTCTGTTGGAAGTGCTTGGATTGTGTTTTCCTGCATGGCAGGGGGTCGTACTGGATGGCTCTTCCAACTCTAAGTAATTTAAAAGTTGTTTCCTATTATCGCATTATATTAGAGAAGCAGAAAGCACTTTGGGAGGGAAGACCTGCATTTACCTGCGTTTATATAGTTCTTTAGAGAAGCCACTTCACTCTGTATATTTTATCTCAATCCCTACAACAGCCATGCAGGGCAGGTCAGAATTGTTTTGCATATGTGGGAGTGGTAGCTGAACCAGCCGTTCAAACCTTCTGCAATGATTGAGCCACCTTTCCCGGGAAAGGGTTAGGGTTAGGTGACTCGATCTTTGCAGAAGTAAGGTTTGAGCTGCGGACTTTGAGTTCCCGCTCATTCTTTTCGCCACTGTGCTAAAAACACAGATGTACCGTTTGGTTTTTTGGCTAGATGAGAGAAGTAGTATGAATAAAATTCTAGGATGGTATTTTGATAGGCGGAAGATGCAGCTTGCCCAAATGGTTACATGCACTGTGGGCAAATTTAAAATTGCGATTTGGTTATTTCTTCTTATTAGCCTTGTCTGTTAGCGTGAAATGCTGTAGCATAGAAGCGCATCTCTGTGCATACCAGCGTTCAACCAAAAATCAGCATGTTTTCTCTAGTATTAAAGCAAAAGGCACCCTCTTGTGGCGATAATAGGAAAGGCTAATTGCAAAAACTCATTCCCACCAGAACCAACCTTTAAATAGTCTCTTGCCTTGAAAACTCTACAGTGTCGTCATAACTCAACTGTGATTTGACAGCAAAAAAAAAAGGAAAGAAAAAAACCCCTTTTTTGTTTTTGTATCCTCATAGCATTTCTTCACTTCTTAATTCAGTTCCTAATTATTAGAAAAAAAACTTCTGTTGCAGTGTTCAGGATAGCCTGTTACATTGCTAGCACTCCAAAAATACAACATGACAATATCTGAAACTTACAAAAGAGGCTGGTTTAGCAACCTTTTTTTAAAGGTTCAGGTCTTTATAAATATCACTTCATAGTTCAGCCAAATCCCTGGGAATATTGGAGATTAATGAGACCAGAAAACTGCTTTAAAGCCAGTATGGTACAATGCGTCGTGTTTTGGACCTGATGCTGAAATTTGGGTTTTTATCCCTACTTTTGGTGTTGACCTGAATGGAGCTTGAAGACAACATTCCTAATGGTTGTGGGTTGTTATGTAAAATGAAGTAGGGATAACTTGATTGACACTGTAGGGAAAGGAGTGGATTATCCATCATTCTTAGAAACAGGTGCTGGTCAAGTTAGAACCCACACATTAACCAGCGTGGTGTAATGGTTAAGAGCAGTGGGCTCTAACTTGGAAAACTGGGTTTGATTCCCTACTCCTCCACATGAGCAGTGGAGTCTTATCTGGTGAACCAGATTTGTTTCCCCACTCCTACATGCCTGCTAGGTTACTTTAGACTATCCACAGTTCTTTCTGAACTCTCTCATCAACCTCACGAGGGGTCTCTTGTGGGGAAACGAAGGGAAAGGAGCTTGTGAGCCTCATTGAGTCTCCATACAGGAGAGAAAAGGGAGTATAAACTCTTCTTCCTCCTTTTCTTTTAGTTGGTGGCAGTTATGAGAAGTGGTATCTTCTGCTTTGTAAATTGAAATTGCTATAGAAATTGTTCCTATCTGGTATCAATCTATGAGCCAAGTGCAGAGCAGAATTTGTGTACTGTTCGGATAAATTCTGGCCATTTATGAATACTGTCTGATCCCATTGCTTTGTAATACACGGAAGAACAGAAACGGAAGTGCACTTGATGGAAAAAGGAGGGTTGTTAGGAAATAAAGCTGGCAAGGCCTTTAAGAACATTTGCTGAAATAGACAAAGATTTTATAGAGGATACGGATGGAGTGGATCTCTTTCACACCTCTCCAAAGTGGGGCTATGCTTAGATTATTGCGTCCAAGCCCCTTGGAACTAACGGTCTTTCTACAAGAGCAGCTCTTAATTTTGTTCCTTTTACTTCCTAGGTATCTTGCAATATTTTCCGAACTCTTCCTCCTAGCGATAGCAACGAGTTTGATCCAGAAGAAGATGAACCTACCCTTGAGGCATCATGGCCACATTTACAGGTGATTTTCCAGTCTAGCATTTCTAATGTAGCCCCCCCCCCCCCCCGAACATTTTTATATACATAGACAAGGGGAAAGGGAGCGGAGGGAAAAGGGGACCGATTTGCTGGAGATGGGAGGGTAGTGTTGTAACCTCTGAGCAGGCCTCAGCCTTCTGCCTTGTGATAGATACCTGTGCGTTCTTCCTCTTGGGCCTGTAGTTGCAAGGCGGCACTGGAATTCCATGAAGGTTCAGGCAGTGCATGATTTCTTTGGAGATCCTTGCACCCAGCACTAAGCCAATTAGTTATAACGAAAGGTACACAGAAGCCGGTTACTCACAGCCAGCTCTTGCCCCAATCTAGTGCAAAGAGTCACGCTAGAAGTGCTCTCGCTTTCCGTGGGGGGAAAGCGGGAAGCACCAGCAGGGCAAGAGGTCCCAACATACCTGGCCCCAACATACTTCCTCTCTCGGGGCGCTGCAGGGAGGAAGCGTGTTGGGACGAGAAATCTTGCTCTGACGTTCTTCAGCTCCTGGAGCAAACCCGGAGCCCCATCCACAATCGGCCAGAAACGTACCACTATAGAAATAACAAGTAGGGACCCGCAAGAAGATTGCTGGAGCAGCTATCCCATTCCACAACCTTCACTTCCTCCTCTTTCCCCTGCTTCTCTTTCTCCCTCCACCACCCCTTTTCTTTCTCTCACCTCCATTCCCATCACATCCTTCTCTCTCCCCCCCCATAACCTTCCCTGCTTCCCACCTGCTTTCTCTCTCCTTTCCACAGCCATGGCAGTGGCGTCCCCAGTTGACCATCTTCTTGCCCCCCTCCCACATCATCAGTGGCAGCAGCAGTAGCTCTCCCTAAATCACAACAGCTACAGAAATCAGTACCCCTTAGGGTTACCAGCTTCAGTTTGGGAAGTTTCCGGAGATTTGGGAGTGGAGCCGTGGGAGGGTGAAGTTTGGGGAGGGAACCTACTTCAGCAGGTTGTAGCGCCGTAGAGTCAACCCAGCCATTTTCTCCAGGGAAACTAACCTCCGTCATCTGGAGATCAGTTGCCATTCCGGGTGATCTCCAGCTGTCACCCGGAAGTTGGCATCTTTTTAGGTTTGTAGAAAGATCTGTCTTCCCCTCTCACAGCTTCAGTCACCAGATTTAAGTACCTGAAGATTTGGCTGGCTTTGCTGTTACAGAAGATGGCACGGGTGCAGCTTTATAAGTAGATGAGAGAGGGAGTTTTAAGGCCCCTGGATATCAAGATGTTGTTTAGAGCCATGCTAGTCCAAAAAGCAAAATCCAGAAGCACAAACACAGTTCTCATAATACTTTTGTAAGCGCCAACCAAATGGCACATAACGGTGTACAAGCTTTCAAGTTTGCTTTTGAAACTCTTAATCAGAGTGGATGACATAAAAACAGGGTGGGAGGGATACCTCAGCATGAATGTCAAGCCCTGGTCAAGACTGCCTTGTGTGCTGAGATGCGGAGCAGATTCCAACAACACCTGAATTCAGCCAGTAAAGAGAATAATCTGAGTTTTGTATGAGAGCGTATCTAGCTGGATTTCTATTTTGCTGCTTTCTATATATAACTTGGGGCTGGCAATAGAAATCTTGACAGTTTTCTATTTGGCCCCATCTGCAATCATAGTGATTGGCATTCACATTTGGCGCTGGTTCTTTTGATTTGGGTTGTGTATATTGTTAGCTTCACTTCGCAGAAATGGCCCCTTCTCCCAAGATGGCAGTGCCTTTTCGGTATCACAGGTTCCATTACACTGGCTGACAAAAACCTTTGGATCCCACCTGGGATGTACTGATACAGGAATGTTCCTGGGGGAGACGTTCTGTTTTTGCTTGTTATTCTGTTTCAGACTGATAACTGGTTTTCGCAGAACAGAGTATTGTTTAAAATTATCTTTTTCAGGAAAATGTACGCTTTCAGTTCTCCAGTATTTTAGTTTGCAAAAAACTCCAGAACCTTTCTTCTGCACCCAATTTCACTTCGGCTTCAGTAACGAAACACCAACTTTGCTGCTGCCTTTCAATTCCCTTTTGTACCCTGAATGAATGTCCTGGTTTGATGAGTTGTTTTCCCCACCGTGAATATGCAACCAGAGATGGGCAGAGGGCTGAACTGAACAGTCATTGTGTTTGCTTTTAACAGTTTCTTCAGAATGAAATGGAAATGATAAGAACAACATGATTCATAGCAAAGGGGGGCAAGGAGGCAAATAATTCTGGGCTCCCTGCTCACCGGTGATTCCTCACCCAATGGAGTTTAAGAAGAAGAAGAAGAGAAGAGTTTGGATTTATATCCCCCCTTTCTCTCCTGCAGGAGACTCAAAGGGGCTTACAATCTCCTTGCCCTTCCCCCCTCACAGCAAACACCCTGTGAGGTAGGTGGGGCTGAGAGAGCTCCGAGAAGCTGTGACTAGCCCAAGGTCACCCAGCTGGCATGTGTGGGAGTGCACAGGCTAATCTGAATTCCCCAGATAAGCCTCCACAGCTCAGGCGGCAGAGCTGGGAATCAAACCCTGTTCCTCCAGATCAGAGTGCACCTGCTCTTTACCTCCTACGCCACTGCTGCTCCTTAAAACGAACATCGTTTGAAGCCTGTGTGAAAGGGAATTGCTTGGCAAAGTTAATTTAGAGTGAGAAAACTTAACAGGGAAAAGGGTACATTCCTATTCTTTACATATCTCTGTGTGCATGGGAGAGACGGAGAGAGTGCTAGCGAGTGTGTGCCAGTGTCCTTCAAGCTAGAGTAGAAATCTTCAGAGCAACTTGGAGACTCCTGAGTAAATCGCATTATTCTGCATCAGGCATTTGTGTTGCAGTAAAACGCTCCTGAACATTTTCTAATTGCAATTAAATGTTTCCAAACTGTTTCACCAGCTCCTATCAACATAATAATTACTTTGTTTTATATGATTTCAAAACTCTGGGGGGCAGAGGAATGCGCTTGATGATAACCCCGGGAAGTTTTGACAAGCCAGCCAGGGGGCCTTTTAAAGTTGGCAGAACCGGATCCTGGTATGCGCTGCAATTCTTTTGACTGCAGCTTAAATTAGAAAAATTAATAGACACTTTGTGGTCACTCTACTTCGAATAAGTATATGAAAATTATAATCTTACTCGTTTGGATGCATATTCTTCCCCATCCTGAGGGCTCAGTAGTGTTTAATTGTGCATGTGGGTATATCTTTCATAGGATTAACAATAAAAAGAGGCTGCATAAATTGACCCAAGGAAAAATGGAAGAAGGTATTCCACAACAACAAAACTGCTTCTACTCATATGATATAGCTGGATGAGTGTGTATGGGGCTAGCAACTTTGGCAGAAGGGGCAACTATCAGATCACCGAAAATGCAGACAACTCTTGCGCTCTCTTGCTCACAGAAACAGTCTTTGAGAAATACTTTTGGTAAAAACATAGTATATTTAGTTCAGATAACAGACTTAAAACGGTGTCTTGTTTGTGTTTTTTGCAGCTTGTATATGAATTTTTCATACGATTTTTGGAAAGTCAAGAATTTCAGCCCAGCATTGCCAAAAAATACATAGACCAGAAATTTGTATTACAGGTAAGAAGATCCACTGTCTCTGAAACTCCTGTTGATGTTTGACATTAACTGTTGGTTGACAATAATCGGTTGTTGTGATGAGCTAGACTAGAGAAACCAGAATACGGTCTTGTGTGTGGATGTCCATGAGAAACCTATTGGAATAAACAAAGGCAGAGTTGAGGTTTTCATCCTGAGTCGACCAGAAGATGAAGTGAATGGTCAAGTGGTCACTTCCCCAGGGATGGTCACAAAACCAATAAGTTGAAGCAACTGTTCTTTCTGTTGCTGCCTTCTAGTATTAGTGTTCCTAGAAGTTCTTATCCATCCTTCCTTGTTTGGACTTGCCAATGTGCAAGTAGTATGTTGGCAGGTCAATATTTGGGAGAGGTGAATTTAGGGAAAGCACTAAGTCAGGGAAGTGAAGGCCCGAGGGAATCAGCAAAAAAGCCATTGAAGACCTACAGATTTTGCAGTTGCGCACCATATCTGAACTTCATGTTACATTTTGTTTTTCAAAACAGCTTTTGGAGCTATTTGACAGCGAGGATCCTCGAGAGCGGGACTACCTAAAAACAGTCTTACACAGAATTTATGGCAAGTTCCTTGGTCTTAGAGCATTTATCAGAAAACAGATTAACAATATTTTTCTACGGTAAGGCCCCTGTTAGCGGTTTACTGCTTTTACATGGCTCAGGCCACGGAACAAACAGGATTCATTTTCTCTGACATATTCAATTTGTTTTGGCAGGTTTGTTTATGAAACTGAACACTTCAACGGTGTAGCTGAACTGCTGGAAATATTAGGAAGGTAACGAACTTCCATGCTAATTATTGGTCTCTCTGGTAGCATCCGTACGTGTGGTGTTGTGCTTTGCGTATAGAAGAATTGCTGCAGACCTCTTTGAGGATCAGAGCTTACATGGAAGTTAAATGCTTCCGGACCCCTGTGCTGATAACGTGTATAGTACAGACCAGGGGTCTGCAACCTGCGGCTCTCCAGATGTTCATGATCATTTGATCAGCCCCTGCCAGCATGGCCAATTGGCCATGCTGGCAGGGGCTGATGGGAATTGTAGTCCATTAACATCTTATTGGCCATGCTGGCAGGGGCCGATGGGAATTGTAGTCCATGAACATCTGGAGAGCCACAGGTTGCAGACCCTTGGTACAGGCCAGTACAACCTTGACTTTTGCACAGGTGTGATAGGTGTGTTCTTTAATCAAAATTGGGATGCTGCTCCCCACCTGAGCATAACACCAAGTATGACATTTTCCTTGCACATCTGTTGTGCACACAGTACTTAAGACGAAAGCTTAAGCTACAGAGGTAGAAGTAATGAAGAGCTGTGGGTGGCTGTCCTTGTAGGTGAGGAAGGATATTTATTCGCTTACTAGCTTCATTTCTACTGTGCCGTTCTCCCTCATGGAGGGACCCAAAGCGGGTCACATTATTCTCTTCTCCACCATTTCATCCTCACATCAGTCCTGTGAGATGAATTAGGCTGAAGGGTGACATGATAGCATGTTGAAATATTTGAAGGGATGTCATGTTGAAGAGGGAGCAAGCTTGTTTTCTGCTGCTCCAGAGACTAGGACAAGGAGTCATGGATGCAAAGTGCAGGAAAACTGATTCCACCTAAACATTAGGAAGAAATTCCTGATGGTGCAGGCTGTTCGACAGTGGAGTGTGGGAGAGTCTCCTTTTTGGAGATTTTTAAACAGAAGCTGGATGGCCATCTGTCAGGAGTGCTTTGATTTTGTCTTCCTGCATGGCAGGGGGTTTGACTAGATGACCCTCATGGTCTCTTCCAACTCTTATGATTCTATTAGAATGGCCAAAGGTCTCCCATCAAGTTTCCATGCAGAGTGGAGATTTGAAGCTGGGTCTTCCGGATCCTTGTCCAACACTAACCACTACACCACCCCAAACACAGATTTTCTGGCAGCAAAGGGTCTGTCGTGGGTTTCCTTGAGACAGGGTACTGCCACTAGTTAGGGATGCTGCTTCATTGGTGCTTCCTCAGTATAGTCTTTATGTTGTCCTTAGTAAAAGACTGGGATGTATTTTGATAAGGCAGTTATGATTAATATGCAAATATGATGTCCTTAAAAATTTATTCATGGCTGGAATTAACTGGCTGCAGTTGGTTTTCCAGGTCGTGTGGCTATGATTTAGTTGTGTGGCTATGATTTTTAGCTCCTAACTTTTCTCCCCCATCTATGGCTGGCATTTTCAGAGGCCTATATATTAAGGGGCAAACAAGCCCAAACTACTAACTACTGTACAATGGCTGTAAGTAAAGATGCAATGTGTGCACGCTAATATTAACAAAAAACATTTATCTAAACATCTGTAGTGCAAATGATTGAGGTCCAGGTGTTGTACATACACATTATAAGTCCATAAATTGGATAAGATGCAGGGCCTCAGAAAACAATGACAAAGTGCATTTTCCAAGTCAGATTCACAAAAGCTCAGTAACAGGTTCACACGTTCATAACGTTCCAGGTTCACACACACAGACAGGTATCCTGGTGATTTCCTTTTTTTTTGTGGATCACGAATTCTACTTCATCAGTAATTAATACACGCTGTCCTGTCCACAGCCATATAAGAACACTATCTTCATCAACTTGATCTTATGATGCTGCCGTGTAATTTTAAGGATTTTACTATTATAGTTGTTATTTATAATTTATTGTATTATTATTGTTGTTGTTATTGTTATTGTTATTGTTGTTATTGTTATTGTTATTATTTATTAAATTTAGTATACCGCCCTATCCCCAAAGGGCTCGGGGCGGTGTACAGATGAAACATCAGCTAAAAACATACATATAATTAAAACAACAGTCATATCTTAAAACATCACCGCGCCCTTACAAAACCCTCCTAATACAAAATAATGGGTCCTGATGGTATTAGGGCCCATGGGGGTAAAGAGGAGGGGACAGGGGCACCCTCAGCGGCCGGTCTCTCCAAAGGCCCAGTGGAACAACTCAGTCTTACAGGCCCCATGAAATCCCTAAGCACTCAAGAGGGCCCGGACAGCTGGAGGGGAGAGTGTTCCACTGAGGCCGGGCCAGAGCCGCGGAAGGACCTACACCCGAGGGAGGCCAGCCGCATCATTGAGGGGCTGGGGACCTCCAGTAAATTGGCCTCTGCTGAGTGCAGAGGTCGAGTTGGGACATATGGGGTTGGGACATATTGGCCTATATGACCCTTGTGCAACAACAACAACAATAAAAATTACATGTGATTAAATGTATTCATTGCATTGATTTAATGGAGTACCATGGAGAGAAACACCTCTCACTGTGATATGTGCCATAGATGTGAAACTTCAGGATCTAAAACTACCAGACTGTGGCCACACAGCCTGGAAAACCCACAACATCCAATCCTTTGAAAAAGCACTTTTTAAAAAAAAGTTATGGGTTCTCCTTGGCATGATTGTTAGGCACGTGCTTAATTTTAAATATAATGTCTTGTCCTTGGAGCCTTTTAAGAAATTTTTCCTGTAGTTGAGATAATTTTGAGGTGGCTTAGTCTTACAGCCATTACCTAATACAAGAATCTCTACCTGCAGTTGGGATGGAGCGGGCCTTAGGCTTATATGTTCCTTTCCTACCCTTTGTACTGATGGTAGAAGTGAATGGCTGACATCAGAGATCTCATGATGAGTGTGGAGATCTCCTTGACAGTAGAAGATAAAACTGGGGCTTCAGTAAATGTGTTCAGTCACTGACTTCTTCCCACTCTGTGTGTGGGGTGGAGCATGTGAGCCCAGATCTTAGGGATCATGTGATAAATTATAAGACCCCAGTTACCTGCTTCATAATGGGTGCTGTTTGTCTGAACTAGTACACCTTATGATTGTGCTTTTGTGAGGCAGCTTGGGAATAGAATATGCAAGCTCATATCTGCTCTCAACAAAATTCAGCCTGTGATTTCCGTGTGTGTTTTGCCTAACCTTCAGTTGTTGCATGGCTGTGATTGAATGCTGGTGTGCTCATCCTATCCAGAGGAACACCATGTGACGTTACCCTTTGCTGTATGCATTTTGGTTTGAGCCTTGATAAAAATTGTGTCTGCTTAATAGTACAATAATGCTTCTTTTCTCTTTTCCAGTATTATCAATGGCTTCGCTTTACCTCTGAAAGCAGAGCATAAACAGTTTTTGGTGAAAGTGCTGATTCCTCTACATACAGTTAGGAGTTTATCACTATTCCATGCACAGGTAAAAATTTATGCAACATGGTTTCTGTCTCACACATTTTGCTAGAATGGTGCAGATATCTACCCTCTCCCCACAAAGTTAAAGAAGAATGAAGGGTTTGGATTTATACTCCACCCTTTTCTCCTGTAAGGAGACTCAAGGTGACTTACAAACTCCTTTCCCTTCCTCTCCCCACAACAGACACCTTTGTGAGGTAGGTGGGGCTGAGAGAATTCCAAAGAACTGTGACTAGCTCAAGGTCACCGAACAGGAATGTAGGACTGGAGAAATAAATGACGTAGGTGGGGCTGAGCGAGTTCTGAAGAACTGTGACTGGCCCAAGGTCACCCAACAGGCTTCATGTGTAGGAGCGGGGAAACAAATAGTTTACCGGATAAGAGTCCGCCACTCATGTGGAGGAGCGGGTAATCAAATCAACTCTTAACCACTACACCAAGCATATAGATTTCAGTAAAACACACATTCTTGTTCTCCTCTATGTTTTTAAAGTTATTTTCCCCCCAAGTTCAGTACCACAGATTGTAAAACTGGGGTTTCTTGCAAGGTATTTTGAGCAGTTGTGTGGCAGAGGGTATAAGGAAGGAGCGGACACTAAAAATAGGCCCACAGGACCTCTTACCCAAACAGGCTTGTCCTTGCGAGCAAGAACTGAGTAGGAAGTATTGCCCCCCTGCCCCCGAATCTGTGGCAGTGACCTGTCCCTAGAGAGGTACTTGAGAAGGCAGACAGTGAGCCCGGGATGTCACGTAAGCAAATTGTATATCATGTGCTGGTTTTATGCCTCTTGGTGTGAACCGCCTTGAGCCTGTCTGGGGAAGGGCGGAACACAAGACCAGTACACATAACCACAATACATGCATACACACAAACACACATACCCCTTAAGCTAGGCTAGTCTTGTCAGATCTTGGAAGTTAAGCAGGACCCTGGTTAGTATTTAGATGGGAAACTACCGTGGCTGTCCAGCATTACTATGCAGAGGCCGGCAATGGCAAGCCACCGCCGTTCATCTCTTGCTTTGAAAACCTTGTGGGATTGGCTCTTTCCACCATTATGTCCCTTAGGCAAGGATCCCTGCCGTTGCAGTCCTCTGATTGGTGCCATGCACGAGATGCCGAGCTGTCTCACAGAGTAAAAGATAAACCCCTAAAACATAAAATAAGCCACCAGCAACAGGTAGCCCATAAAACCCAGAAGCATAACCGCCCCTTTAAATCTTCATCAGAAGGTGCCCTTCCACTCATGAGTGAGTCTTCTCACAATGGTGCTTTTGCATTCAGCCCTCTGTGCTCCACCCATTGGAAGGGGTTAATTTTCAGTGCTCTGCATCATAGGTGTCAAACTCAGGCCCTCCAGATGTTCAGGGCCTATAGTTCCCAGCAGCCCCTGCTAGAATGGCCAATTGGCCCTGCTGGCATGGGCTAATGGGAATCGTAGTCCATGAACACCTGGAGGGCCTGAGTTTGACACCTATGCTCTACATGCTTTGGGAGGATGCTGGGAGGGTCGGAAAGGCTGGATGAAAAAAAAAAAAGGCTCGTACTGCCACTGCAACATAGAACAGCTTTGTAAAAATACAAAACAAAAGACCCCCCCCACCCCGCCCAGCTTGTTCAGCCTGAAAGTGCAGGCTGGAAAAGCTTTCAGCCTCAAGTGAACAGGCTTCTTTTTCTAGCCTGCACTTTCAGGCTGAGCTAAGGTAAGAGAGAGACTGTGCGTGGGGGGTGGGGGGGGAGGCGGGGGGCGGGCTTCCACCCGGTGCAATACACCCCCCGTCCCCTGATAGCTCCACCTCTGGGCGATTGCCATCTGTCGGATGGGCCTGTCAGCTGCCATGTCTACCAGAACCTGGTATTTCTGAACTAGCTGCTATATTCTAGGCCAGTGATGGCGAACCTTTTTGAGACTGAGTGCCCAAATTGCAACCCAAACCCCACTTATTTATTGCAAAGTGCCAACCCCGCAATTTAACCTGAATACTGAGGGTTTGGTTTAGAAAACCGCTGGCTCCTCTTCCTCTGCTCCTCGAAAGCAGGGCCAGCCTGCTCTAGCCTCCAGCAAGTCCCTTGTGCACTGCTCTGTGCCTCTCTAGCATCTCTGCCTCCTCTGCGCACTCGCGGCAGCAGCCACCTGGAGCACAGGCACCAGGCCCACCAGCCGAGTCCTCCCTGCTCACTGCAGTTCGCGCACGTCGTGCTCAGTGGCCCAGACCAGCCTAGTGGTGTGTGTGTGTGTGTGTGTGTGGGGGGGGGGTGATTCCCTCCGCACATGACGAACTCTGTGTGCGCGTGCCCACAGAGAGGGCTCCGAGTGCCACCTCTGCCATAGGTTCGCCATCACTGTTCTAGGCCTTGACATTTTTATTTTTAAGTTGGCAACACATCCTTTGATCAAACTGTTGCATCTTCCATCTTTCTAAAACGATGCCATCTTTTTTTTCTTTCTCAGATAGGGGAGCCCTTTCTAGCAGAATGTGTGTGTGCGGCGCATGCATGTAAGGCGCAAGGCGTGCGTATGTGTATATGTCGTGTGTATGTATGGGTGTACATAACTGATGTTTTGATTTCTTTCTTTTACCTTTTCCATGAAATATATTAATTCATATATATTTTTCATTCTCTTGCAGTTGGCGTATTGCATAGTGCAGTTTCTGGAGAAAGACCCTTCACTCACAGAGCCTGTAAATATACATATTTATGGCTTATCTTGATCATTTACTTTGCGGAGCATTTCTGTGTCTAAATAATCTCCTTAACGCCTCTTCTTCTTCAATTTAGGTCATTAGAGGTTTAATGAAATTCTGGCCGAAAACCTGCAGTCAAAAAGAGGTGAGTTTAAGGGGCAGTGCTTAACTGCATTTGGTGGTTTCCAGTTAAACTTGCATTTGGAAGGCAGAATTAGGCCTTGTGTTGTGAACTCTCTCCTGTGGTGACGAACCTTTGGCACTCCAGATGTTATGGACTACAATTCCCATCATCCCCTGTCAGCATGGCCAATTGGCCATGCTGGCAGGGGATGATGGGAATTGTAGTCCATAACATCTGGAGTGCCAAAGGTTCGCCACCACTAGACAGACAAGCTTCTGCCTCTTGGCTTTGGTTCTCAATCTGCTGCAGTAGGAATAATAGTGACCTATCTAATATAATTGTGGTGACAGAAACCACGGTAAAAGTTAAGAAGTCTGCGAAGTATTAAGCATCAGCAGCCATGAAGGCAGCCGCGGGGCAATGTTGGACAGCTTAGCATTGGAAAGTTTGGAGGCCAGGCAATTAATTTTTGTTGTAATCTTCCATGGACCTGACGCTTGTATGCTCCTCTGCCTTTAAGAAATAAAAAGGCATCCATTCCTGAAACCAGGAGGATGGAAATCGCTGCCACCATGTCTGCAAAATGACCTTGGTGAATTATGCCTGTGTGTGGATGGCTAAAAGTGGCACTGAAGCTCCTTCTGGAATCTGTTTGAAGAATTCCAAGCAGAAGAACTCTGTGCTCAATAACTCTTTTTTGCATCTCTAGGTCATGTTCCTTGGGGAACTGGAGGAGATATTGGATGTGATTGAACCTTCACAGTTTGTCAAAATTCAAGAACCCTTGTTTAAGCAAATAGCTAAATGTGTCTCTAGCCCGCATTTTCAGGTCAGTATCGCACCCGGCCCGGGGACCAACTGCTCATTGTATGCAAACATGTAAGAAGCGTCAATGCCAGTGTGGTGTAGTGGTTAGGAGCAGGTAGATTCTAATCTGGAGAGCCGGGTTCGATTCCCCACTACTCCACCTGAGTGGCAGAGGCTTTATCTCAGTGGTTCTCAACCTTCCTAATGCCACGACCCTTTAATACAGTTCCTCATGTTGTGGTGACCCCCAACCCTAACATTTATCCCATTGTACAGATGGAGAACACTGATGCAGAGGGTCTTAGGCGACCCCTGTGAAAGGGTCGTTCGACCCCCAAAGAGGTCCCGACCCACAGGTTGAGAACCACTGCTTTATCCGGTAAACCAGATGTGTTTCTGCACTCCTACATTCCTGCTGGGTGACCTTGGGCTAGTCACAGTTCTCTCAGAACTTTCTCAGCCCCACTTACCTCACAGGGTGTCTGTTGTGGGTAGAGGAAGGGAAAGGAGCTTGTTGGCCACCTTGAGTCTCCTTATAGGAGAGACAGGTGGGGTATAAATCCAAACTCCTCTTCTTAAAGCCACTTTGGGGTAGGTAATTTACAACAGAGGAGGGCTGTGATTGGACAAGAAGCAGAGCTATTTAGCCCTTATGACGCTCTGCCAGATCATTTCTCCCGCAAGCACTTTGCGCTTTTGCAAGAACATGCAAGGGGAATTCCAGTGAGGAAAAACTAATTGTTTGGGGGAGAAGAGGGATATGAAGCACAGAACCTTTTGGAAAGGATTGGACACAGTGCTTTTTAAGAAGAAGAAGAAGAAGAGTTTGGATTTATATCCCCCCTTTCTCTCCTGCAGGAGACTCAAAGGGGCTGACAATCTCCTTGCCCTTCCCCCCTCACAACAAACACCCTGTGAGGTAGGTGGGGCTGAGAGAGCTCCGAGAAGCTGTGACTAGCCCAAGGTCACCCAGGTCACTAATGCTTTTTTTAAAAAAAATGCTTTTAAAAAAAAAAGCATTAGTGACCTATATTTACCCCATTGTGTGATGAATCGTTATGTACTTTGATGCACTTAAATGGAAACCTGCTCTTGTTTATTTTTGCCCTCAAGTCACATCCCAATTACGATGATCCCGCAAGAGACGTCCAGATGTGGTTTGCCATTGCCTCCCTCTGCATAGCGACCCCGGGCTTCTTTGGTAGCCTCCCATCCAAGCATTAAGCAGGGCTGACCTTACTTGGTTTCTGAAACCTGATGAGCTTGGGCTCCCGGGGGTCATCCAGGTCAGGTTGGGAGCATTGCTGAAGATGCCCGTATGAAAGATACTAAAAAACGAGCAGGTTTAGAAGGTAGAAGTCGTCTTGAAATACCAGGGTGCGATCTGAGGGAAAGGTGGTGAATTCTTTTCCTGTTTACCTGTGTCTGACCCACTTGTCTGCAACTTCAGGCAAATTGCAACAGAAGCGTTGAAACACCATAATAATGCAGAATAAAAATTACGGCGGTTGTCATCCCGTGTGCAACTGGCATGAGGAAGAGCCCCCGGCTAGAGCAGTCCTCCTTCCAACTAAAGTGGCTCTTCTTCTAAGAGCAGCAGTGGCGTAGGAGGTTAAGAGCTCGTGTATCTAATCTGGAGGAACCAGGTTTGATTCCCCGCTCTGCCGCCTGAGCTGTGGAGGGTTATCTGGGGAATTCAGATTAGCCTGTGCACTCCCACACAGGCCAGCTGGGTGACCTTGGGCTAGTCACAGCTCCTCCTCCTCCTCCTCCTCCTCCTCCTCCTCCTCCTTCTCCTCCTCCTTCTTCTATTGGAGTCACATTTGGAGCCTTTCTTCCATTGGAAGAGAAGAGTTTGGATTTATCCCCCACTTTTGTCTACCTTTAAGGAGACTCAAGGCGGCTTACAAACGCCTTTCCCTTCCCCTCCCTGCAACTGACACTTCGTGAGTTGGGTGGGGCTGAGAGAGTTCTGGGGGAACCTTGACTGGTCCAAGGTCAACCAGGAGGCTTCATGTGGAAGAGCGGGGAAACAAACCCAGTTCGCCAGGTAAGGGTCCACCGTACCATGCTGGCTCCTTAGGCAGGCTCCAAACTTTGCTCCATGGGGTGGTAGGATGCATAACCTGAAATTAATTGAAAAGTAAGCCCGGGGTGGGGTGGGTGATAGCGATTACGAACGGGAGACACATTATCCGTAATGCAAACCTCAGCCTATTGTGCAAGTGGAAGGCACACGTAGAATCATAGAGTTGGAAGAGACCCCAAGGGCCATCAAGTCCAACCCCCTGCCATGCAGGGACACAATCAAAGCACTCCCAACATATGCTGATCCAGCCTTTGTTTGAAAACCTCCAAAGCAGGAGACTCCACCACTCTCCGAGGCAGTGAATTCCACTGTCGAACAGCCCTGACGGTCAGGAAGTCCTTCCTAATGTTTAGGTGGAATCTCTTTTCCTTCACCTTGAATCCATTACTCCGTGTCCTAGTCTCTGAGGCAGCAGAAAACAAGCTTGCTCCCTCTTCGACATGACATCCCTTCAAATATTTAAACATGGTTATCGTGTCACCCCTTAACCTACGCTTCTCCAGACTCCCTAAGCCTCTCTTTATAGGGCATGGACTCCAGACCCTTTACCATTTTGGTTGCCCTCCTCTTGACCCACTCCAGCCAGTCAATATCCCTCCTGAACTGCTGTGCCCAGAACTGTACACAATATTCCAGGTGAGGTCTAGAAAAAGAGGCATTTCCAGGGCAGGGGATGGCATTTCCATTTCCTCAGTGTTGCCAGGAATTTCAGCCTTCACCAGAGGCATGGGGACAAGGAACCCCTTTCCCAAATGAGATGGGTGCAGCAGGACGCATTGAACATCCCATAGTCAGAAAAGGACTGGGGTCTAGGTCCGGGAGACCTGGCTCAAATCGTGCACATGCCATTGACTCTTTTGCTGACCCTGAGAGACTTGCTGAATGTTATCTTCCGTTCTTGGAAAATGGGAAGAATCGCCTGCTTAAGGGATGTGTACTGAGGATGCATGGAGCGGTATTAAAAATTCCAAAAGAAGTAGCTGAGCGAATGTTTTTCTGCACAAACAACCACCAAATTGAAACAGTATTGTAAATCATGTAGCAATTAAAAATGCCCTGCTTCTAAATAGAAGATGACTGGGGAAGGCAGTGGCAAACCGCCCCATAAATATAGTCCGCCTAGTAAACATCACGATGTGACGTCACCCCATGGGTCAGTAATGAACTAGTGCTTGCACAGGGGACTAGCTTACACTTGGCCCCTGAAGTTAAGTGTGTGAGCCACAGCATTTGGACTTAATGATTAAATTGGTGTCTGGCTCTGAGATGTTTTTATGTTACGTGGTGGCAAGCCACAGTGTATCGTGGAATGCACCTGAAAAATTTCAACAGTATCCACTTGAAGGATATTAAGGATGCCATTTATTAGTGCTGGGAACGTCTGAGAATGGGCACAAGTAGCCACCACGCTGCTGCGTTGAATGTTTTCTGTCTAAAGAGCAGTGAATGTCTTCGCTTCAACTTCCCTATGAGATTTAGCTTTCGCAAGATTTTGGACATGGCAAAGTGCAATTTTTTTTCCTTTCCTCCAAGGTGGCAGAAAGAGCACTCTACTATTGGAATAACGAATACATCATGAGTTTGATAGAGGAGAATTCCAACGTAATACTTCCCATCATGTTTTCCAGTCTGTACAGGATCTCCAAAGAACACTGGAATCCGTGAGTGTTTTGTTTGTTTCACTGTGTTTATCCTGCTTAGTTTTCCACATATTCCGAGGGAATTTTATTTTCCTACCATGATATTCTCTGACTTAGTACAGTGTGCTTTTTTATTCACTTTGTTTGTTTTGCTTTCATTGCTAACAGTTAAAAACAATGAAATGAGAACACAGAATATAACACTGACGGTGAATAAAAAATTGATTATAAACTTAGAACCTTGCGCTAAAAACAAGCTAGTATACACAATATAATAGTATAGTACAAACACTGACCGAGTTGCAAAATTGAGCAACATAATATATATGCATGTAATGAAGAAAGCAATGCCTTAATTTTGCCGACATGAACCACAGCGTTTTACTCTTTGTTACAAATATGACCTAAACGAAATGCTGCTGGTAAGGATCATCGCATTAACTGGATTTGAACGCAACAAAATGTTCTTATCTTTGGCATTACACAATCAGAACTGTTTGTGTATCAGCACTTCAGTTATTTACCTCCACTGTATGCAGGAAGTGTGTTTCTGGGATACTGTACAGCGATTGGGAATTTCATGTATGATGCATAACCGGGTCGTCATGCATTTCACTAGCTGTACTGTATTATTTATTTATTAGTTATTAAATTTGTACACCGCCCTCCCCCCAATTATTAAATTTGTACACCGCCCTCCCCCCACCGCCGTCATGCATTTCACTAGCTGTACTGTATTATTTATTTATTAGTTATTAAATTTGTACACCGCCCTCCCCCCAATTATTAAATTTGTACACCGCCCTCCCCCCACCGCCGTCATGCATTTCACTAGCTGTACTGTACTGTATTATTTATTTATTAGTTATTAAATTTGTACACCGCCCTCCCCCATTATTAGAATTTGTACACAGCCCCCACCCGTCATGCATTTCACTAGCTGTACTGTATTATTTATTTGTGGTTATTAAATTCCCCCCCAATTATTAAATTTGTACACCGCC
Organism: Sphaerodactylus townsendi; assembly: GCF_021028975.2. Lineage (NCBI taxonomy): Eukaryota > Metazoa > Chordata > Lepidosauria > Squamata > Sphaerodactylidae > Sphaerodactylus > Sphaerodactylus townsendi. The sequence continues at coordinate 169,856,574 of NC_059426.1, forward strand.
CTCCCCCCACCGGCGTCATGCATTTCACTAGCTGTACTGTATTATTTATTTATTAGTTATTAAATTTGTACACCGCCCTCCCCCCAATTATTAAATTTGTGCACCGCCCCCCCCCCCCCGCCGTCATGCATTTCACTAGCTGTACTGTATTATTTATTTATTAGTTATTAAATTTTTACACCCTCCCCAATTATTAAATTTGTAATCAAATTTCCAATTGGCCATGCATTTCACTAGCTGTACTGTATTATTTATTTACATGGTTAAATTTCTGTACACTCTCCCCCAATTATTAAATTTTGTACAAATCGCCCTTCCCCATTGGCCATGCATTTCTAATTAGCTGTACTGTATTATTTATTTATTAGTTATTAAATTTTGTACACCGGGCCCCCCCATTATTAAATTTTTACACCGCCTCCCCACCGGGCCATGCATTTCAATTAGCTGTACTGTATTATTTATTTATTAGTTATTAAATTTGTACAATCCGCCCCCCCAATTATTATTAAATTTGTAATAATCACCTCCCCCCCGGTAATCAAGGTCATGCATTTCACTAGCTGTACTGTATTATTTATTTATTAGTTATTAAATTTGTACACCGCCCTCCCCCCAATTATTAAATTTGTACACCGCCCTCCCCCCACCGGCGTCATGCATTTCACTAGCTGTACTGTATTATTTATTTATTAGTTATTAAATTTGTACACCGCCCTCCCCCCAATTATTAAATTTGTACACCGCCCCACTAGCTGTACTGTATTATTTATTTATTAGTTATTAAATTTGTATTAATCACTTCCCCAATTATTAAATTTGTACACCGCCCTCCCCCCACCGCCGTCATGCATTTCACTAGCTGTACTGTACTGTATTATTTATTTATTAGTTATTAAATTTGTACACCGCCCTCCCCCCTACTGTATTATTTATTTATTAATTATTAAATTTGTACACCGCCTACAACAAAAATAGTAAACACATCATACAATGGTGGTAATACACTTTAAAATACAACATCCAATCATAAAACATGTCAAACAACAACACAGCAGAACAGATGGCGCCCAATAATTAAAACTCCCCCTAAGAGGGAACAGCAGAGCCCCAGTTGTTAAAGTAGGAGATGGCGAGGGGAGGGGGCATCGACATGAGCGGCTGGTCTCTCCAAAAGCCCGGCGTAATAGCTCAGTCTTACAGGCCCTGTGAAACTCATTAAGGTCCCGCAGGGCCCAGACAGCTAAAGGGAGAGCATTCCACCAGGCAGGGGCCAGGGCTGTAAAGGCCCTGGCCCGGGTGGAGGCCATCTGCATCATGGAGGGGCCTATCAATCAGTCAAGCCTTTATTGGCTTTGTAAACAATAAAATAAATATGACAAGATAAAACTGGTAAAAAACCTGGATACCCAGAACAAAGAACAAAAGGTTAAGTAAGAAATTACTGCTGGCTTTTGATCATTTCCAAGAGGAAGTCTGTCACTATCACACAGAAGGAAAGATTTGGATTATTCAGCAAGTAGTGTAATCTAAATAAATCAGGGAGCTCAGTTGAGAATAAGGGAGTAACATTCACATACTCGGATCTGATTTCCTAGAATCTGGGAGAGAGTATAATAATTGGTGGGCCAAAGATTTAGGCCTGCAGTTTAAAGCTCGACCCAATCCATACTGATCCCAGGACTGAACTGAGCAGCCGGACTAGAAAGAATTACACTGGTCTTGATTACCCACCCTCTTAAGAATAAACTCAAAGGAATTTAAGCCTCACAAACACAACAAATCCGAATATCTGTCTGACCATCATTTTTCACCTTATTTGAAGTGCAAATTAATGGACTCTTGCCTTTCACATTTCGCAGGGCGATTGTGGCTTTAGTATACAACGTGCTGAAGGCTTTTATGGAAATGAACAGTGCCATGTTCGATGAGCTGACGGCCACTTACAAGTCAGATCGCCAGCGGTAACTTTTTAAAGCTTTTTTTTTTTTGGTCAGCTGTGCATAAGGCCTGCTAATTTTAGTTTGTTCTCCTTTTTTTTGACACTTTGCGGTGACTGCATAATTTTCACACACGATTGATTGCAATGCCTTCATCCCCCACCCCCACCCCTCCCCGCATGCTCATTAGCCTGGGCCTTGCAAGATGTATAGATGGTTATTTTCTTCCTCCCCTTTATGAGATACAGTACCCATTGCGTAGCTTGTGAACTTGCATTCCTCACAGAACTTCTTTTGGCCCTGTATTAAAGGCTTAAATGTATCAAGAATTTTCAGCAGTAATTTTTTTTGGGAAAAAATATTAGCCTTCACTTTGCTTGAAGATAATGTGTACCTGGGACTACTCGTTGAGCTGAAATGCCTTTGGGATTACCCCTTGTGACTTGCGTCAGCGGTTATTGAAATCTCCAAGCAAAGTGACCCCTTTTCAGTCTGTCTTCGGTTTCCTTCTTCTCCGTCTCTTGATACATCCAAGACTTTGCAGCTGCAGGATCTAGAAGAAGTGCCATCCATACAGTTCATTAGTTGCACCCTAGTCGAAATGTTTCTCTTGTCTCTTTTTCCTTGATCCTCCTTCTCCAGTTTTATAGCGCATCATCTTTTGTCTGAAATTTCAGCTTATCCAAAGCAGCAGGTGAAACTAATGAGGAAACTTCGGGAACTCCGGGCAGTTTGCGACTTGGTGAAAGTCGTGTCTTTTGTGAGACTCGGGGTTCCCACAAGCAAAGCGAAGGGTACTGTATGTCATCAAGCCTTGTTAGGTTAGTATAGCCTCTCGTATGTTTTTGGAGGCCGTAATGCTGTTGAGTTCCATTGCCAGACTCATTGCTTGAAGGTCTTTTATTTTATTTTATTTTTTATTTTATTTTTTTATTTAAGTGGTGAAGCACTCCGGATTTTGTACACTTCACTCCTAGTCCACCTGGGTTGTGTTTGCTTGCTAGCGTTCAGTTTAAGCCAGGCTAGGCCTCTTGTATAATGTTAGGGCCCTGCTATGTAGCAACAGAGGGCTTGTGAAGATTGACACAAGATGGGCCCGGTCGCAAATGTGAGACAGGAAACAGGTGGACTCTTCTAGTAACAATGCCCTGGCCGTGTTTGGAGCTGAGTCTTCTAGAGCAGCGGTCCCCAGTCTTTTAAAGCATATAGGCACCTTTGGAATTCTGATACACGCTTAGAATCCTGGTGAACACAGATATTAAATGGTTGCCATAAGAAACAGAGCCAAACCACAAAATATCAGGGAATCAGGTTATGCATAAGTCTCACAGTAAATCTTCAACATTTTAAAAACATAAGAACATAAGAAAGAGCCTTGCTGGATCAGACCAGAGTCCATCTAGTCCAGCAGTCTGCTACTCGCAGTGGCCCACTAGATGCCTTTGGGAGCTCACATGCAGGATGTGAAAGCAATGGCCTTCTGATTCTGCTGCTCCCGAGCACCTGGTCTGATTTTTGGGCAAAAGCTCTACTAAACAGGAGGCCTTTTTAATCAAAACTATTGTTTAAAAATACTGTTTTGCTTGTACACAGTTTGCCATCAGTCATGAAATTGAGAACCTTGTGCTGAATAAATGTCTTGTTGGAATCTGCACAGCCAATCAGACCTCCTGTCGAAATTCAGAAGGCATTCTGGGCAGAATCCCTATCTGGCACCTCCCACTTTCTGAAAACATTTGTCAGTCTCCAGGACAGGTATTGGTGGGTGCCACATTCGGGACCCTTTCTGAAACAGTCAAGGCTGCTGGTACAGGCTAGCCTCAAAGAGTCCAAATAAGGCTTACTGATTTGATAGGGGAGGTTTGAAATTTGGTTTGAGAAACTCGAAGATTTGGTGGCAAGGATCCAAAGAATTTCTGCAGAGCTGTGTGTGCCCAATGAAAGTTGGATATTCTGCCTCTCAGTAACAGACTCCCATTCCATACACAATTAGCTCTGAAAGTTTACTCGTTTGAAAAATGGCTTCCTTATGTGGCATGAGAAGCAGCAGGGCCTAGAGTTCTCCTGGCTGGCTGGCTAGCACTAATTGCACAATTCCTTAGATCCCACCTGCAGTGAAACAATAGCAGGAATCAGTGTTCAAGTAGAGGGTACTCATTACTGAATAAGAGGCTCCATGGTACTCACTGGAATATAAGTAATCTTACAATTGCAGAGCCCAAATTGTATTTGAACACATTACGTTGCAGATCGTAACTTTCTCTTACATCCATTAGTGTTAAAAGGATGTAGGAGAACTTGAATAAAATCTGAATGGCTAGGAACTTTGTCTAGGGAAAATCAGTAAAATCAGCAGGTTGAACATTATGTGGAAATAAAAGAACAACCGGAGACATATAGACCTGATGATAGCCCAGTCTAGCCTGATCTCATTATATCTTGGATACTAAGCTGGGTTGGCCCTGATCAGTACTTGGATGGGAAACCATCAAGGGAGGAGTCCAGGCTAGGCAGTGGCAAACTACCTCTGAGACAAATGTCTCTTGCCTTGAAAACCCTACAATAAGGGTCCTCACTCACCTGTGGGTGACGTGATGTTTGCTGGCATATTTCCTGACATCCACCAAGCTTTTTTTAGAAAGTAGGCAGAGCCAAGTGACTCTTGTCTAGCAGAGCTTCTGATTGGCCACTAGAGGTCTGATTGATTGTGCAGATTAAAATGACGTTGTCTCAATGGAAGCTGTCAACACAGTATTGGTTTTGTTCTCTCTCACACTTCTCTCTCCCAGTGTATTTGTTTAAATTACCACTTTTATTTCCTTCACCTTGGCTTCCTCTGCGCATGGCTCGCCTCCTGCAGCGGCCATTTTGTATTTGACTCCTCCTTCTGTGGCATGCATTTTGTGGTTACGGCCGCTACCCTGTATCAGAATTCCAGTGGTGTCTATAGGCTGAAAACAGTCAGAGACCTCTTTCTTGTAGCATTGCCATAAGTCTGTTGCGACTTCACGCCCCCCACCCCTCCCCCAAAAGCTAGATAAATATCAGTGTGTCTGTTTCACGGTAGCTTGGGGTTTAGCGTTTTTCTAACCATCTGTAATTCCCGTCGTGTGATCTAGTCTGATCCTGGTGATAGGAGTGTGGTTCCAATTAACGTTAACGCTTCAACATTTATAAAGAAGAGGAGATAAAAAATGGAACATGATGTTCCGTGGGGGTTTTTTTTAGCTCTAATTGATACAGTCCTTTTCGAAAGACAATCTGATTAGTAAGGATTTAAGTGCAAAGAAAGTTAAGGTGGGTTCGAGTGTCAGGCTAGGACTGGTGAGGCCTGGGTTCAAATTACCGCTCAGCCTTGAAAAGTTCACTGAGTGGTGTTGGGCCAGTTAATCTGTCCTTCGAGGTTGTTGAAAGCGTAAAATGGGTGGAGTGAGAATCTTGAATGCCAGGCTGAGCTACTTGGAGGAAAGTTAGCAGAGTCGTGGGATGGGCAAGTATAAGCTGTCTGGACTTTCCCTATTTTGGAAGGCACATGATGAACAGTGTGGGTTTCCAGTACAGGAAAGACAACATATCCTCCCCCCTCCAAAAGCCCATAGCGGCGCATATGATCTGTAAACGGTACTCATTCTGTTGACTTCCAGCTGTCTTAGCAGACCAGGTGCTCGGGAACAGCAGCCGCAGAAGGCCATTGCTTTCACCTCCTGCACGTGAGCTTCCAAAGGCACCTGGTGGGCCACTGCGAGTAGCAGAGTGCTGGACTAGATGGACTCTGGTCTGATCCAGCAGGCTAGTTCTTATGTTCTTATGCTCTTAGTACAAGCCAGTTCTTATTGACTTGGGCTCAGAAAAATGTTCCATTGAGCTCAAGAGGACAAGACCCACTGGCCGACGGAGCCAGTACCATGATTTGAACACATGTCCTGACTTGGCAGGAGTTAAGAGAATCGCAGCAGAACCGGGTGCCCAAAGGCAGTACCAGCTCGGCTGTAATGCACGGCCCTGGCTATGCTCCCTGAGTGTCCTTTCAGGATGTTTCCGAGGGGGTAGACGTGCAAAGACTCGACGGCATCATTAACCAGCAGTGCCACTTTGTTTTGTTTGTTTGTTTTGTGTAGCAATACTGTTGTAAGCAACAAGAGTGCTTCCAAAATTCAGAGTCAGTTACGCCTTTTTGTTTTGCTTTTGTTAGCGAGAAGAAAAAAGAGAAGGAGCGGGAAGAGCTGTGGAAGAAACTAGAGGATTTGGAATTAAAGAGGGGTCTTAGACGCGATGGAATAATTCCAACTTAACAAAAAGAAAAACTTCAGCATTAATGATCCTGTGGAGTCACACATGTATGTAGTAGAAGATGGAGCAAACGTTTTCTGTATTGTGCAACTTTACAGTAGATTTCACATTTGTTTCATTATTACAACAGCACTGTATATATCTGTCTCTAAGTAACGGGGGAAAACAAAAATAAGGACTTCAATCCAAAGCTTGGACAATGGATGGACTTTCTCAGAACTTTGCAAAATAATCATTGTTTTAAACCTTCTTTAAGCCAGTCTTCAAAAGATCCATCGATGAAAATTGCTATGTCCAAATTTCCATTGTCAGGACCTGTTCCTTATTTATCATTAGCAGAGAGTGATACGACTTCAAATGTGAACAATCTTAAATTTAGCTTGTCTTTCTGCTAAAAAAAAACACACCACAAAACTGTTAAATGTATTTATAGTAAAAGAAAAAAAAAGATTGTCATTTTCTTATGAGTTTGTGTAACATCTTTTTCCTCTGGATAACTATGATGTAATTTGACTTTTTGGGGGGGGGGGGGGGGGGGGGGTCAGGGGATCTTTTTCCCTTTTTTTTGCACATCTTCATGAGTTGAATGTTTATACAGATCAGGGCCGTGAGAAAAAAATATTAGGGTCCTTTAATGCTAAGAGTTTTGTTCTGGTATAAAGCATCTTTTGAGCGCCGGACGTGCTCTGGTGCTCCTTCAGTGTGAACATAACAAATAAATATAACAGTGGTTATAAACGGAATCGGGAAGGGGGCTTTGGATTAGTCAGCGATGCTGACCGTACATCCACGCTCACCTCTCCGATCCTTATCTGAGTGTGCCGTGACAAAAAGACTGATATTCAGCATCTGACCAGTATTAGTTGTATGTCGTTGATTAAAAAAAACAAACAAACAAAAAAGACAGACCAGGTTTGTGTTAGTAATACCGAGGCTAAATCATTTGTATTGCTATCCTTTTTTTTCTTTCAGGCCATTTGGGATTATTAATAATAACAATAATAAGAAAAGCTAAGGAATACATCTGTGAGATGGATCTCAAAAGGTCATCATGGATTATAATATTTCGGGGCAAGGGGGGTGGTGGCATTTGAGCAAAGGTTTGGATTGTTTGAAGTTTTGTTGCCTTACCTTTCTAAATATGTATTTATTAAACATTCCAGCAAAAGAACCAACAACAAAAAAAGTGAAGATATTGGGGTGGATGTAACTTCTAAAGAGGAAAAACGCCGTGATTCATGTATGACTCGGATCCTGTTTTTCCATCACAGCTGTCCTTTTCGGTTTGGGGGCTGGAATGGGTTTTGGGTAACATACTTCAGAGTTCTGGTCTGGGGTGCTCATTCCAAATGACTGTATTCGTTACCAAAAGCGGTTCTAAAAAAAATATAGAACGGGGGGGGGGGGGGGGGAATAAGAGAATGCCCCGTAATTCTGGCAATCCTAATCAGCTGAGTATTAATTTAAAAAAATAAATAAATTGATTTTATATCCAAGGTGCATTGTGACCAAACTGTTTAAAGGTTAAAAAAGCAAAAAGAGGGGGCGGGGGCTGTATTATAAAGTATACATTACTGGCTATCTGCTTTGTATTTAAAAGTGGAATCTCACATCTTTGGTAGATAAAATGCTGATCAGACTTGTGTACAGTATATATTTAGCTAATGCAGGTGCATTATTATATACCGTAAGGTATGTGTTTTTCAGGATTTTTCTCCAGGATGCTTTTGAACTGTTATATGACAAACAATGAATTGATAATCCTAAACCATTGATCCAGCCGTATTTACAGTATAAAGCTGAGTTGATGTTCTTGAGTCTTTTTTTGTGATAGTTGCAAATATGAATTTACAACCTGTTGCCCTTGATAGAAGTACAGTATAAATACAAGCTTGTATATTTTTTTTTCCTTCTTGCCATTTAAATATTGGGTAGAATTCGAGGTTACCTTGTTTCCAGACCCCTCCAAAAAAGGGGGGAAAAAGAATCCCCTTTTGACTGACTTCTGTTTCGGGATCACCAGGTCAGTTTTGTACACAAAAGTCTTCGCATATGGATGTTGTAAACTTAATGGCTTTGTAAAAGAGAAAAAAAAAACTTGACACTGTTAATTCTGGGGGTGGGGGGGACAGAAGCAAAACTGACCATACGCCTCATCAACCATGACATGGTTTAACGGGATTAAGCTAAGCCTCTTTTAAGAACATTGACTGGGACTCAATGTAAACTCGGCCGATGCCGCCCTCAGTGAAACGTTCTGTTTTAAAAAGTGCTGGAGCAAAGGTGCAGGCTGAAATACTGAAGATGAAATAAATTTATAACAAACCGTGTCCCTTGGACCTTTTTTTAAACAAATTTGACCACTCTCTCATTTCAGCCACAGATTGCAGGGTCAAAACCGGGTCTATCGTTTGCAGTGTTTTGCTGTTAACACACTTGGTAAGACGAATATTTTTGTCGGCAACTGTCTGGACATCGTGACCTAAGCAAAAGTGTGTGTTTTTTTAATCAGTTGGAGCAAAATAACAGTGGGTAATTAGGGGAAGGATCTGTACAGTTTGGCGGATATCAGTTTGTATCATATTAGTCACATTCAAAGCAAGGTACTTCATTAGCCGGTGCAAAACCTCTTCTGCTATAATATCTTATAATACCTCTAGTGAGGAGAGGTGGGGAAATATTATTAGTTCACCGAAGAAGAGGAGGAGTTTGAATTTCTATTCTGCTTTTCTCAACCATAAGGAGTCTCCAAAGTGGCTTACAAGTTTCTTTCCCTTCTCCTTACATCAGACACCTTGTGAAGTAGGTGGGACTGAGAGAGTTCTGAGAGAACCTCAAGGTCACCCAGGAGGCTTCATGTGTAGGAGCGGGGAAACAAATCCAGTTCACCAGATAAGAGTCCACCACTTGTGGAGGAGTGGGGAATTCAGATCAGCCTGTGCACTCCAACACATGCCAGCTGGGTGACCTTGGGCTAGTCACAGCTCTATGGAGCTCTCTCAGCCCCGCCCACCTCACAGGGTGTTTGTTGTGAGGGGGGAAGGGAAAGGAGATTGTAAGCCCCTTTGAGTCTCCTACAGGAGAGAAAGGGGGGATATAAATCCAAACTCCTCCTCCTCTTCTCAGGGGGCAGATAATTTTTGTTATCCTGATAGTGTTCCACTAACTCAGGGGTAGGGAACCTGCGGCTCTCCAGATGTTCAGGAACTACAATTCCCATCAGCCTCTGTCAGCATGGCCAATTGGCCATGCTGGTAGGGGCTGATGGGAATTGTAGTTCCTGAACATCTGGAGAGCCGCAGGTTCCCTACCCCTGGCCTAGAACAACAGGATCCGCATTGCCGATCCATCTGCGCGCATGAGCTGTCCTCTCCTATATGAGTTCCCATTCAAGAAGCATCCGCATCCTAAAATGGCAAGACGCAATTTGTTCAGGAGCACACATGCACAAAGTGACATAGAACATGCAAGACTAGGGCCCTAGTGATTAAGAGCAGGTGGATTCTAATCTGGAGAACCGGGTTTGATTCCCCACTCCTCCACCTGAGTGGCAGAGGCTTATCTGGTGAGCAGGGGCGTAACGAGGCAGCCCTGGGCAAACTGTAGCCCTGGGCAAAACCTGAGTTGGATGCCCCCACCCGCCCCCGGGCGGCCACTCCACCACGACCAAATTATTTTTGCACCAGGACATTGGTGCCTGCAGGGGGTGCATTTTTAGACATATCAGCACCAGAATTTCAGCACATCATCAGGAGACTGTCCTTATGCTACTCCCCAAGTTTGGTGAGGTTTGGTTCAAGGAGTCCAAAGTTATGGACTCCCAAAGGGGGTGCCCCATCCCCCATTGTTTCCAATGGGAGCTAATAGGAGATGGGGCTACACCTTTGAGGGTCCATAACTTTGGCCCCCCTGAACCAAACTGCACCAAACCTGGGGGGTCGCATCATCTCCAGATGATACCCTGAAATTTTGGTGCCGATACATCCAAAAATGCACCCCTTGCAGGAACATCCTAGAAATTTGCCCAAGAATCTTTGTTCTGCATTGAGTTTTCTGCATTGCTGTCAATGGGGGTTGCAGGCTGTGGGGGGCACATTTCTGAAGGCACAGTCTCAAAACTTTCAGGGTCTCATCAGGAGACTGCCCTAATGGTACCCCCAAAGTTTGGTGCAGTTTGGTTCAGGGGGGCCAAAGTTATGGACCCTCAAAACTGTAGCCCCATCTCCTATTCTCTCCCATTGGAAACAATGGGGGATGGGGCACCCCCTTTGGGAGTCCATAACTTTGGACTCCCTAAACCAAACCTCACCAAACCTGGGGGGTGGGGGGGGGTCTGTTGTGGGGAGAGGAAGGGAAGGAGTTTGTAAGGTGCTTAAAGACCCTTACAGGAGAGAAAGGTAGGGTATAAATCCAAACTCTTCTCCTTCTGCCTCAGCTGAGAGAGTTCTGAGAGAACTGTGATTAGGCCATGGTCCCCCAGCAGGTTTCATGTAAACCCGGTTCCCCAGATCAGCGTCTGTCGCTCTTAAGCACTATATCACACTGGGTCTTATCTTACTGCAATCCAAATCTATCGCCTTCAACACATTTAGATGAGTAACTCTGCCTCCTGTAGCCCTATCAATTTATCAGAACCTTTTAAAGCTATTAACCTAGCCAATTTGTCAACTAATTGTTGCAGACGCAGTAATGGGAGGCATGCAGGCACCAAGATTTGCTATCTGTGAGCAAATATACACACAGGGGTGCTTCGGGCCAAGTCACACGGCATGCCAAGGTCTATTTTAGCGAAAACTGCAAGGCAAGTGAATGCACCTGCCAGATGCCGCATCAGATTTCCTGAGTGAGGAGGAAAAATAAGACTTGTGACTGACTCTTACTGGGAGAGACATCAGTGGGTACGTTGGAGAAATGCAAGGCTGCAGTCCTATCGTACCCTTGATAGAACCCGTGATTGATGGGTGATGGAAAATATCAGCAGATCTTTCTAAAAGCATCCTTGAAATAAGCTCCTCCACAAAGGTCTTGGGTGTGGTGAAGAAGAAGAGAAGAAGAAGAAGAGTTTGGATTTATGTCCCCCCTTTCTCTCCTGCAGGAGACTCAAAGGGGCTTACAATCTCCTTGCCCTTCCCCCCTCACAACAAACACCCTGTGAGGTGGGCGGGGCTGAGAGAGCTCCGAGAAGCTGTGACTAGCCCAAGGTCACCCAGCTGGCATGTGTGGGAGTGCCCAGGCTAATCTGAATTCCCCAGATAAGCCTCCACAGCTCAGGCGGCAGAGCTGGGAATCAAACCCAGGTTAAGATACACGAGCTCTTAACCTCCTACGCCACTGCTGCTCCTGAAACTTGCATTTTACAGATGACATGACACATGGTTGTCTTGTCTGCTTGGGGAGCAGTTGGGATTGGATAAGGAACTCGGTTTTCCTGACAAATAACCAGACAAAGATAAAAAAGGACAAAAAAAAAATGATATTCAACTTCCTATTCACTGCTCTGCTATTTTCCCTTTCTCACTGCCTTCCTCCTAGTTGGAAAACCATTCGGTGTGCTTGTGGGAGCCGTTGCATTAGTTACTTGCATGGTGGAGCGGGAGGGAAAGTTAGAACAAGCCCTGAAGCTTTTCACAGAGAATTTCCAGACAAGTAATCATTAGTTGGAAAGATATAGGAGTCCCATGGCCCTGAGTAGTAAGCTGCAGTACCGCATCCAAATTCTGCTCACGACCTGAGTTCGATCCCGAGGGAAGTCAGTTTCAGGTCACTGACTCCAAGTTGACTCAGCCTTCCATTCTTCTGAGGTCGCTAAAACGATTCCGCAGCTTGCTGGGGGGAAAGTGTAGACAAGCGGGGAAGGCAAACCACCCCTCCCACAAAGTCTGCCCAGTGAACGTCAGGACGTGACGCCATCCCACGAGTCACCAACGAACCTGGCGCTTTACCTTTAACCTTCATTTTAGCAAAAGAAAGCCAGAGTTATTTACAAATAAAGTAACCGATTCACATAGCTGTTCTTTTTTGTTTGTTTGTTTTAATGACACAGTGGATAGAAAACATTTGTCAATAAGGCATCTGCAATAGTATAAAACAATCGGGTCAGAGGGCAAAGGTTGTGGATCCGTGGTCTTCAGGCTGAGAACTGGCATGAAACGCAGCTGTTTCCGTTCGTGACTGAGGATCGTTTTTAGAAGAAGAAAAGTTTGGATTTATGTCCCCCCTTTCTCTCCTGCAGGAGACTCAAAGGGGCTGACAATCTCCTTGCCCTTCCCCCCTCACAACAAACACCCTGTGAGATGGGTGGGGTTGAGAGAGCTCCGAGAAGCTGTGACTAGCCCAAGGTCACCCAGCTGGTGTGTGTGGGAGTGTCCAGGCTAATCTGAATTCCCCAGATAAGCCTCCACAGCTCAGGCGGCAGAGCTGGGAATCAAACCCGGTTCCTCCATATTAGATCCATGAGCTCTTAACCTCCTACACCACTGCTGCTCCTTTTGCATGTCTTGCCTCATTATCTGGTTGGCCTCGACGGGGCGAAGGACGCATTTCATCCCACGGTCATGGGTGAGGAGGATTGTGCGCCTTCGCTAAAACATTGTCGCTGACTTCCCTAAGGCTAACCAGTGAATTCATGGCAAAGGAGTGACAAACCCGGAGACCTACCAGAGCTTAGGTTGCCAAAGTCCTTTCTGTGGTTAGGACGACCCCTTCCGCACCTGCAGAATAATGCACTTTCAATCCACTTTCAATGCACTTTGAAGCTGTGCGGAAGAGCCAAATCCACTTGCAGACAATTGTGGACGTGGCTTGAAAGGGCATTATTCCGCACGTGCGGAAGGGGCCGATGACTCGCTTGATCAACACCTTGATTTTTTTTAAAAAGGAGAATAGGAGACAGGTAATGAAGCAGAACAACTTTTAAAACCTCCGTTGTTTGCTGATGTTTTGGGGTTCCGGTGCTCGTGCCCCCCCCCCCCCCCGGAAAGCTTCGGTGCTCAGTTCTCAAACTGCTTTTTGAAGTTGGAAGAGCAGCTTGAAAAGTTTTCTGTCAGCTTTACTTTTAAACGAAGGGAACTCGGGGGTTTCCAGAACAGACCCCTCAGGGGGCCCCTTCCGCACAGCACAGGCAGAGAGGGTTGAAGTTGGGATAAGCTCTCACAATACTAGAACCAGGGGGCATCCATTGAAAATGCTGGGGGGAAGAATTAGGACTAATAAAAGGAAACACTTCTTCACACAACGTGTGATTGGTGTTTGGAATATGCTGCCACAGGAAGTGGTGATGGCCACTAACCTGGATAGCTTTAAAAGGGGCTTGGACAGATTGATGGAGGAGAAGTCGATTTATGGCTACCAATCTTGATCCTCCTTGATCTGAGATTGCAAATGCCTTAACAGACCAGGTGATCGGGAGCAGCAGCAGAAGGCCGTTGCTTTCACATCCTGCACGTGAGCTCCCAAAGGCACCTGGTGGGCCATTACGAGTAGCAGAGTGCTGGACTAGATGGACTCTGGTCTGATCCAGCAGGCTAGTTCTTATGTTCTTATATTCTAAGGTAATCTGCTCTCCTGTTTTTGTGCTTGCCTGCCTCCGTGCAGGCAGCGAATGGATCCTGTGGAAGCAATGCGGGTTGCCATCCCGCCTTTGCACGGAGGCTCTCTCTCTTTTTTTGCTGCTCACCTCCCTCTGCTGCTTAGCTACGCGGGCAGGCAGGCATGGACCTCTACAGCCATGCTGATGTCCCCGTGCCCCTGCGTGGCTAAGCAGCAGAGAGGCGGGGACTGTAAAAAAATGGGAAGCACAGCTGAGTAAAGCGCTGCCCAAGCAGCCGTTCGCTTGAGAGCAGCGGCAACCTGCATTCAAACCAAAGAATCCCAGATTCTCAAAAAGTCCGTTTCGGGGGAGTTAGCACGGGGCAGCCTCACTTTAGGGTTGGGAGCCATGCTAAGTCCCCGCCCCTTAGCATGTAGGGAATTGTAGTCCATGAACATCTGGAGTGCCATAGGCTCGCCACCACGGCCATAGGTGATTGGAGAGCTTTTGAACGGGCAGAGAAAGGACACACAGCCGCATGGAGATGCACAGGTGGTTCGGCAAGAAGAAGGGGCTGGTAGAGAGCAGAGGGGTCCTTTCTGCCCAAACCCCCCTCCCCAAAACCTGGAACCCATCCTGCGTTCCAGATAATTTTACAGAACCGGGTTATTTGGCATTTGGCTCAGTGAGGCGAAGATCCCACCAGTCTCAGCATCAATTTGAATACGGCTTCTGCCGGGATTACGGCGACTGTTCAAAAGGAAGGCAATTTGTCGGACAGGCTATTCGATTCTCCGTTAAACAAATCAGTGGGAAATGGAGATCATCTGAATTCAAACAATTCCCCTACATTTCACCTGAATTTTAACACTGTCAGCTCCACTGTAAAAAAGAAAATTAGTCGCATTCACATTCAGTACTTATTGCATGCTTTAGCTGGTGCGGATAGATTCCTTTTTCCCCCAAAGGCCACAAATACGGAACCCAGTTTCGCTTGGTTATGTCACAGGATCTTTGGATTATTTTTCTTCCATTGCATGCTGCCTCAGGCGCGTCTTGGCAACAGAAACAGAAGCATTTCCTCCATCGACTGACTTGCACAGGGAAAACGACCAGGTTAGCCCGACCTGGCCGCCTTGTAAATACAGCTCGGCAGTGGTTAGAAAAGCAAATAGATGTGAGCAGACTCAAGAGGTTGCAGGACTGAGGAATCGCAGACTGGGAGAGGCCTCCAAGACGAGCGGCCAATTTCTGGTCATGTTCCTCTTGGCCCTGGGAATGGTTTGGTCGGATGCGATCGTGGCGGGGTTTTGATTCCCAGGCGGCGTCATAGGACTGCGCAGGGACTGCAGCATTCGGCACAACGCGGCTTCTTTTTCTTGGGGTTGAAGATGGTGAGGATCGCTTCATCGAAGACGGCCTTCAGGCCCTTCTGCGTCAAAGCCGAACACTCCAAGTAGCACTGGGCCCCAATCTTGAAAGAGAAGGAGAAAAGCGGGCATGAACGGGGCTGAGCGTTGTACAATATTCCTATGTTTTTTTTTGTTCTCAATATAGGGTTGCTCGCTTTGGGTTGGGGAATTCTTGGAGATTTTGGAGGTGGAGCCTGGGGAGGGCGGGGTTTTGGCTGGGTATATGTGTTGGAATCAGAGGTGGGATCCAGCAGGTTCTCACAGGTTCCCGAGAGTAGGTTACTAATTATTTGTGTGTGCCGAGAGGGGGTTACTAATTGGTGATTTTGCCACATGATTTTTGCCTTAGTTACGCCCCTCCTCCGCTCCTCAGCAGTAGCGCGCAGAACTTGAAGCAGTCTAGCAGGAGGTGCACTGGCGTGAGTGGCAGCCTGTGCCTGCGTGCATTCGTTTCCCGCCCAAGGACTGGCGCAGCGGCTGCGTCCTTGCCACAGCCCCGCCCAGGAATGCCCCGCCCCCGTCGTGCCCGACCACGCCCCCATCGTGCCCCGCCCAGCCCCATTGGCGCTAGGCCACAGTTTGAATCCCACCACCATGGGAACCTGTTACTAAAATTTTTGGATCCCACCACTGGTTGGAATATGTGACTTTTGCATACCTGGACAATGGGGGGCGCTATGTATCTCTAAAGCTGTTCTATTGTTTGCTCTCCATGTCTAGGCTCCGCCCACCAACTTCCCCCTTCTTCCCCCTTGCAGCCATTTTCTTTCTTCTTCTCTGCACTGAGCATGTGTAATGCCCACCTGCTCTTGCTGGGGCTTTCCCACAGAAGCGTATCTCACTTGCACATACGTGATGGCGCGTTAGAAGGCCCACTTGTGATAGGGACAGTTATCTCTTTAGTATAAGGTTTCTATCTCCTTTTCACCTGGAACAAAGCTTGTGATTCAAAGTTACTTGTAATAAGTGTAAGTTTTCCTTTTTGCATATATTTGTTTGGAAGAGCTCCTCTTTACTGCACTCACGCGTAGGCAGAGGCGTAGCAAGGGGGGGAAAGCGCCTGGCGCACCGGTGCATGCTCTGCCCCCATCCTGCCCCCAGAATGACCCCACCACGCCCCTGCCACACCCCCACAGGGGCGTGCGCCCAGTGCATCACGCTCCCCTTGGAGCTACACCTCTGCACACAGGACTGGACTGATCCATTTTAATCACATTCCAACAATAATACCGTGTTTCCCCGAAAATAAGACAGTGTCTTATATTAATTTTTGCTCCCAAAGATGCGCTATGTCTTATTTTCAGGGGATGTCTTATTTTTCTGTGTTCTGTTCATCGGGCATGCTTCCAAACAAAAACTTTGCTACGTCTTACTTTTGGGGGATGCCTTATATTTCGCACTTCGGCAAAACCTTTACTATGTCTTATTTTCTGGGGATGTCTTATATTCGGGAAAACAGGGTACCATAGAGTTAGAGACGCTAGGGATCCCTCCAGGGGGAAAGGGGGGCTAGAGCCCCAGGCACCACTCCCCAAGGTCAGGAGGGGGGGCGCACTGCAGGAACACCCTCCTGACCAACTGTGCCCAGCTCCTGAGCTTCACATGGAGTTTGGGGGCAAGACAAGCTCTGCTGGTCAGCATTCAACTGCACCCCTGCCCCAAATTCCATGGGGAGTTTGGGGGTGGTGGTGGATGGCTTCTGAGGATGAGGGCGGTGTGGTCCCTAGTCACAAGCACATTTTTATTTCCATGTTTTTATGAATTTGAGTCCCTTGAATTGCCAAAAGTGTTAAGCGATCTGAAACGTCCTCACATTCCGAGAAAACGACCCTACCTCTTTGGCGAGTTTGATGCCATGTTCATAAGTCAGGGGTTTCTCCTTCATGTAGAGCAACCGGGTCAAGGTTTTGGGATCATCTCGCAGATCGATCTAAAAAGTTAACAGACGTACAAATCTCCGGCCACGGTTTCCGAGAGAGAAACGTTGGGGTTCATTTCAAACTTATCCCTGTAGTTCTAACCCCCCCTCAGTTTGTTTGTTCTGATGTTATTTTCCCCTCAGGAATAATCCCACAGTTCCTTATATTTGCACTACCTTGTATACACTGACTTCGAGTTCCTATGAATGGGTTCTGTGCAAGTTGGCACAATCAATGAATCAATAATGTAAGTGCGTTCTAGATGGTTTCTGCTGTGGAGCACCTCCTCCTCTTCCTGGGGGCAGAAGCAGTCACCCTGAAGTTATACTCCTTCCTGTTTTCCCCGTATAGCAGTCTCTCACAGGGGAGTTTTGGCGGACACGTCCTGCTTAAGATCTGCTTGAGGTTGTTTATTTTTGCCTTTGGAGGCTGTTGGAGCAGCATTGTTTACAGCCTTCGGCTTTTTCCAGATGGAGCACCTATCTTGTGACAGCTTGAAGACTCACCTTGTACCTGACCTGTTTTCCGGGGATACTTCGGGGTCATCGCCTGGAGTCTATCAGAGTGTATCTTTTTGACTGTGGCCTATTATGCATGCAGGGCTTTATCCTGCGGCTCTTTTTCTTGCTGCGGGGTTTCCCCGCGGTTGTTTGTTTAAACTGGGAATTCTCCCTTGGCGAGGCATCTCCAGTCAAGCCGGTTACTGCCTGTGTTGCCTGCCGCCATTTTCGTTTTGGTTTGTTTTTGGCCATAAATTTTACAGAAAGAAAGACCGACCGACCGACCGAACAAACGAACACACAAACAAACAAACACACACACACACACACACACACACACACACACACACACACACACACACACACACAAACACACACAAACACACACAACACAAACACACACACACAAACAAATACACAAACAAATACACAAACAAACAAACACACACACAAACACACACAAACACACACAAACACACACACACACAAATACACATAAAACAAACACACAAACAAACAAACCAACCCACACACACACTCTGGCGCTCTCTGCTGGCCCAAAGAGCAGTGGAAATTGCTATCAGGTGGGTGGAGGAAAAGGTGAAGGTGGGGGAAAGTGGGAGGGGTAAGCAAAGCTGAAGCAAGCTGAGGAAAAGTCACACTTCTGGAGGTTTTCGAAGCTGCACGGCTTCTCTGTTCTGCAACATGGTGCGATCAGAAGGGGGGAAACATGTACACTACCAAGAATCTGACTCAAAAAGAATGTACATTTACTGCGAGGCAGACCACAAGTGCTGTTTTACCTACTGTTTTTTCCCTCTAAAGCTTCCATCCACACAAGGGCCTGTTGAAGGGCACTACTGTTGTGCAAATGGAAATGTGAGAGCAAGAGATCACCTACTGGGCTTGAATAGGAGCCAAGCCCCTATTGTTAAAGGCAGGCAAGTGACTCGCATTCTACACACTCCTGTGACCCTCAGTGGCTTCTCTCTACAGTCTCTTTTCTACCATTCACCTGCGTTCCTATCAAGACATAAGGCACGTGGGGCATGCAGACTTTCAGTTCCGGCACCCATTCTTCCTGGACGTTGTGGTACGAGGCGGGGTTCACGACAGAGAAACAGATCAAGAACACGTCCGTGTTGAGGTAGGAGAGAGGTCGTAGCTGATTGTAGTCCTCCTGCCAAGTAAGAGAAAGAATACAAATTAGGCATTTCGACAGCAGTGAAACGGGGAGACAACTGAAGTCAAACTACTGGAATATGCCGCACGAGGCAAATTATCAACATTGTTAAAATATAAACATTTGGAAAATTTTCTTAAAGATTGGAACCGCCTTGTGAATTACACTAAGCAAAGAAAATCTTCCATGCATTTGTTAACATTTTTACAACGTGACGGTGAAGAACTGTTTGTTGGAATACATGCACATCTAAATCAATGTAATATAGTAATTTAAAATACAGTTGTTAAGGATAGTTTGTAAACTAATTTAGAAAACTGTAAGAATCCGGACTAAGGATTGTTAGAAATGACATATGATGAAAATATGAGGCTAGTAGGAAGTGAACCAGATGTGTATTGGTTTTGTTTTTTATGGTTGTGCAAATTGTGTATAATAGTTTTATGAGTGATACATAGGTTGCATGGTGTTTTAGAATGGATTTGGGATGTATTCTGATATATTGGTGGAAATTCAATAATGATTTATTACAAAAAAAAGTGAAGTCATCAATTTTCTCCAAAATGTGAAGAGGGGGGATTGATTCCTAAGGTTCACCTACACAACCATTTTTTAAAATCGCAAATATTTCACTGGGGTGCTGTCTGGTTTCCGGGCTGTATGGCCATGTTCTAGCAGCATTCTCTCCTGACGTTTCGCCTACATCTGTGGCTGGCATCTTCAGGAATGGAAAGCAAGTGGAGTATATATACTGTGAGGTCAAAAGGTGAGGCCATCTGAATAGAGTAGCCTGGCATGTGAGTCACAAAGAAGTCTGTAGCATGTGAGTAACAATGAAGATAGCAAGGTCAATAGGTGAATGCATCTGAATAGAAGTATCCTGGTCTTTGTTCCCTTTGGTTGCTATTGTCTATAGTTGTCCTGTGTTTGTGTGGAGCTGATTAGTCACTGTCTTGATTCTAGAGTTTTTCAACACTGGCAGCCAAATTCTGTTCATTTTCATGGTTTCTTCCTTCCTGTTGAAATTGTCCATGTGCTTGTGAATTTCAATGGCTTCTCTGTGTAATCTGACATAGTGGTTGTCAGAGTGGTCCAGAATTTCTGTGTTTTCAAATAATATTTTGTGTCCAGGTTGGTTTATTATGTGTTCTGCTATTGCTGATTTTTCTGGCTGAAATAGTCTGCAGTGCCTTTCGTGTTCTTTGATTCATGTCTGAGCGCTGTGTATGGTGGTTCCTTTGTAGACTTGTCCACAGCTACATGGTATGTGGTAGACTCCTGCAGTAGCTAGATGATCCCTCTTATCCTTTGCTGAACGTAGCATTTGTTGAATTTTCTTGGTGGGTCTGTAAATTGTTTGTAGGTTATGCTTCTTCAACAGTTTTCCTATGCGGTCAGTGGTTCCCTTGATGTATGGTAAGAACACTTTAAACGGCTCTTTATTTTTGTTCATGTGACTTGTTCTTGGTCTTGCAGCTCTTCTGATGTCTGTAGTAGAGTAACCATTAGCCTGTAGAGCCCAGTTTAGGTGATTTACCTGACAGGGTGGTTGTTATGACAATAAACAGAGCAGACGGGAATGGTGTTAGCCACTTTGAGTCTTGGTTGGGGAGAAAGATAGATATAAATAATGTTGATCATAATTTGATGCATACCAGTGAATACCAGAGTGGGGGCGTGGCTAGCTTGTAGGACTAGGTTTCGGGTTCCAATCCTTCTCCCCAGCCTTGGGGAGACCACCACTCAATCTTTTGAAAACCTTTGATCTTGCACAGATGAAAGAGCTGGAGCAAACAGAAGGGCTCTTCACAGTGGAGCATGCATGGAACTCATTCACAGGGTCCAAACCACAAGGTTCGTATGCGAAGAAGAAGAAGAAGAAGAAGAGGAGGAGGAGGAGGAGGAGGAGGAGTAGGAGGAGTAGGAGGAGTAGGAGGAGTTTGGATTTATTCCCACCCTTCTGTCCTATAAGAAGACTCAAGGTGGCTTACAAACTCATTTCCCTTTGTTTCCCCACAACAGACACCTTGTGAGGCAGGTGGGGCTGAGAGAGTTCTGAGAGAACTGTGACTAGCCCAAGGTCACCCAGCAGGAAGGTAGTAGTGCGGAAACACACCTGGTTCTCCAGATTAGAATCTACCTGCTGTTAACCACTACACCACACTTAGCCAATTCTGGAGTCCAGGGGCACCTTAAAACTTGAAAAAAATATATTCCAGCATGAGTTTTGTGAGGCAGGGCTCCTCTGATCAGATGTAATTCCCTTTTCTCTTTCCTTCTTTATTGCCAAATAGAAGTCTTAGGATAACCACAAGATGGCAGCAGATATTTGGAGAAGGCTGGAACTCCTTTGCCCAACTTGTCTCAAATCCTAAACTTTCCTGGTCTGAAAAGGGATGCTCAGGGCACTGTTAAAAATGTCAGCATCTGTGTGGAAATGCAGACTATAAAGCCAGCATAGCTCTCTGAGGCAGCCCCATGGATACCTGCGACGCTCGAATACGCCAGAGGTATGTATCCTTGTGAAAACACACATGAGTACGTGAAGCTGCGGAAAAAGGGACAAGGGATTTCATTTTGAATGCAGAGGAAAAACAGTGGCATGCAGGGTGGAAACCAAGCAAAGATTTAATACGGACCAATTGAAAATATGTTACCTGCCCAGCTGTGTCGTAAAGCCCAAGCAAGTGTTGTTTGCCTCCGACCGTCACAGTTACTGTAAAAAGAAAATCGGGAACGTTGCAAAGGGAGAAAAGAACAGAAGAACGTGTACGGTGACACCTTGCATGTGTTTCCCCCCTCCACCCATTCCCATGCTGCCATTATCACTGCAAGAACCGCTACAGGATACGTTTCACGTCCCAAGAGGACACGTTTCAGAACAAATTCACCCCCAGTCTTTGGTCTTCTGTAAACTGTTGCAACACCTGATTACCATCTCTTGGCTTCATTTTTTATCTTGCCCTGTCTCTGGCCCTTTCTGCACAAACCTTTTAAAACGTTTTGAGGCAGGAAATAAAACGTTTCCTCCATGGAGTTCCGCATTGTGTTTTTTTATCCCCAAACGTTTTATTTCCAGCCTCAAAATGTTTTAAATTAATCCCATTTTAATGCGATTCTCTGGCTGGATTGTGGCTATGTGATCTATCGACTGGGTTTCCCACACTCCTCTGCTTCCCTGAACTTTATCCTCTGTGCTGTTTTCTTTTTTCTTTTCTTTTTTGCATTTAAACAGAAAGATTTAATAGACCTGACAAAAGACAGATTATCAAAGCATTAATACACATTGCAGAATTATTAGAGAATAACAATATTGCAATTCAAGAGGGAGAACAGCTAACTACAAAAAGAAAACAAGTCAAACATAGTTTTGATCAATATCTCATATTTTAAAGGGTGTTATAGTAATCTAAAGTTCAGTATTTATTTGACGTCACACAGGAGGGCCACTCCTCTCAGTATCCAATGATCTGGAGACACAGTTGTCCTCAGATAGATTGCAGTCATGTAGGTCAAATCGGTTCTTCTTGGCTTCTTGTAAATTGGGCAAACATAGAGTTTGGGATCTCTTGGTCCAGTTGTATTAATTGCAAATATCTGCACAACTGGAAGTGCCCGTGAAAAGAATCTTTGCAGTAGATTCTGTGAGTTTATTATTTCGCCTATCCCATCCAGCTGTTTTCTCAGTGCTGTTTTCTGAGCTGACACCGTTCCCCCTCACCTGTTCTTTTGCAGCATTTCGCTATGTGTTTTTTTCCCCCGAGGGGGGATCTTCGAAGCATCAAGTATTCAAGGAGTATAGAGTTTATAAAGTGCAACCTCAAGCTGTGAAGCATTGAAGCATTGATTCAATGTAACCTCAGCTTGTGGGTTCTGTGGGGCAGTACTTGGAATGAGTTGCAACAACAATTTTTAAACAACAAAATGGTTTACTTTTCTTTACAATTAACACTTTTAAAACATCAACATTTAACGTTACAATTCAAGGTCCTGTTCAGGTTGCATTTCAAGTCCTTCTATTTACAGTCTACTGATATTGCCAAGTCCAAATCTTCTTTGCAAGTGGGCTGGCTCCTGAAGACTCCAAGGGCTTGATGAACAGGTTGCAACATGATAAAGGTCTCCAGGAGAACTCTCACCCATTACAACCACAAAAGAAAACCCTGAAACAATAAACTCCAACATTTACAACACAGCAAAACAACAACTACCTTCCCAGTAGTTCCCAACAATATTGCAAATTACCTTAACAAGGTGTTAAGGGCTTATAGAAATCAAGGTCCGAGTCTGGTAGCCTTGCTTCTTCTGCAAAAGAGCTCTTGCAGCCTCTCTGCTGCTCCGAGTCTCCACCCCCTTACTGGGTCAACCCATTCTGGGCCAACCCATTCTGGGCATGGGGGTTACATCAACACAGATTTTTTTTTTAAAAAGGAGGTGGGGGGAGGATCATGTAATTGCAACCAGGAATCATTTTGAGTGGGAAGAGTGCGGACATACATCGTTGTAAAGGGGGGGGGGGGTTGAAAACGTTTTAGATACGTTTAAGGGGATTGGTGCAGAAGGGGCCCTAATAGTGCACAGAACGGCATACATGGTCCCCCCATCCCTTCACAATAGCCCTGTGAGGTAGGAGAGATCGAGAGAGACCGAGTAAAACCAGTCATTGGGATTCATGGCCAAGTGTCAAGCCCCAGATCTGCAACCAATATTGGACTCAATGATTTCAATCAGAAGCCTTTATTGACAGACAACGGCATAGTCAAAAGGAAGCCGGTTCTGAAAACTGTCTTCAAAGAACACCTTTCTATGCCCAAACGCTCCCCCCCTTTTCCCTCTATCCCTAGATATCAAAGCGGAGTAACACTGAACAGAGGACAGGAATGTAAAAGCTGATACTTTCTCAAGGCCGTGTGAAGCGATAGCTTCGGTGCCCCCTAAATCACTATTGGTTACAAAGCATAGAGGAGCATAGAGGAGACGTCTGAGGGAGGATATGATTGAAGTCTATAAAATTATGCAGGGGGTAGAAAATGTGGACAGAGATAAATTTTTTCTCTCTTTCTCACAATACTAGAACCAGGGGGGCATCCATTGAAAATGCTGGGGGGAAGAATTAGGACTAATCAAAGGAAACACTTCTTCACGCAACGGGTGATTGGTGTTTGGAATATGCTGCCACAGGAGGTGGTGATGGCCACTAACCTGGATAGCTTTAAAAGGGGCTTGGACAGATTGATGGAGGAGAAGTCGATCTATGGCTACCAATCTTGATCCTCTTTGATCTGAGATTGCAAATGCCTTAACAGTCCAGGTGCTTGGGAGCAGCAGCAGCAGCAGCAGAAGGCCATTGCGTTCACCTCCTGCATGTGAGCTCCCAAAGGCACCTGGTGGGCCACTGCGAGTAGCAGAGAGCTGGACTAGATGGACTCTGGTCTGATCCAGCAGGCTCGTTCTTATGTTCTTATGTTCTTATAGAGCCAGTGGGAAACAGAAAGTAAAGTAAGGCCCTCCTGACACCAAGTGGGGAACTGAACATACATCTCATCCATTACTCTAGCCATCACCCCCTCTGATTCTCCGCCCTTGTGACACAGTACCTCCATCTCAGCACAATCTCCTCCTTCCCAAAACAGGCAGTCATGACTCTTCTGAGAGGTTTAATGGCAGGCAATAAAGGCAGTGCGCTGACCACGGCTTTTTCTGTATTGGAAGGCATGCTTCTTTTCAACGCGGAGGTCCCCTTTTAACAGCTAATAGCCATTAATAGACCACCCTCCTCCATGAATCGATCAAATCCTTTTTCAGGGGAAAGCGTACGGTGCTTTCACACACGCCGAATATATTGTGCACGATTGATCCCCTTTCGATGCACTTTGCAAGTGGATTTTATTGTGTGAAATGGCAAAATCTACTTCCAAACGACCAGTTCGCTGAAAGTGGACTGAATGAGCGTTATTTAAGTGTATGTGAAAGGGCTGGAGAGTAACCGTCATAGCCTGGGACAGTCAACCAACAATGGACCACTCATAAGAACATAAGAACATAAGAACATGCCAGCTGGATCAGACCAGAGTCCATCTAGTCCAGCATTCTGCTACTCGCAGTGGCCCACCAGGTGCCTTTGGGAGCTCACGTGCAGGATGTGAAAGCAATGGCCTTCTGCTGCTGCTGCTCCTGAGCACCTGGTCTGCTAAGGCATTTGCAATCTCAGATCAAGGGAGATCAAGATTGGGAGCCATAGATCGACTTCTCCTCCATAAATCTGTCCAAGCCCTTTTAAAAGCTATCCAGGTTAGTGGCCATCATCACCACCTCCTATGGCAGCATATTCCAAACACCAATCACACGTTGCGTGAAGAAGTGTTTCCTTTGATTAGTCCTAATTCTTCCCCCCAGCATTTTCAATGAATGCCCCCTGGTTCTAGTATTGTGAGAAAGAGAGAAAAATGTCTCTCTGTCAACATTTTCTACCCCATGCATAATTTTATAGACTTCAATCATATCCCCCCTCAGATGTCTCCTCTCCAAGCTAAAGAGTCCCAAACGCTGCAGCCTCTCCTCATAGGGAAGGTGCTCCAGTCCCTCAATCATCCTTGTTGCCCTTCTCTGCACTTTTTCTATCTCTTCGATATCCTTTTTGAGATGTGGCGACCAGAACTGAACACAGGACTCCAAGTGCGGTCGCACCACGGCTTTATATAAGGGCATGACAATCCTTGCAGTATATTATCAACTCCTTTCCTAATTATCCCCAGCATAGAGTTTGCCTTTTTCACAGCTGCCACTCAACAGCTGAACAACAACAAAAACATTGGGTGCCATACCAGGAAATCTTGGATGCCACTTGAACTATGAACATATTGATCACATTTCCATCTATCAGTTACAAAAGGGCATATATATATATAGTGACATTCTAGCAGGGGCATAACGAGGCAGCCCTGGGCAAACTGTAGCCCTGGGCAAAACCTGAGTTGGATGCCCCGGGCGGCCCACGGCTGCCACCCACCACGAATTCTCAAAATTATTTTTTGCAGGACAGGACATTGGTGTCCTGCAGGGGATGACATTTTTTTTTTAGACATATCAGCACCAGAATTTCAGCACATCATCAGGAGACTGTCCTTCTGCTACTCCCCAAGTTTGGTGAGGTTTGGTTCAAGGAGTCCAAAGTTATGGACTCCCAAAGGGGGTGCCCCATCCCCCATTGTTTCCAATGGGAGCTAATGGGAGATGGGGCTACAATTCCTTTGAGGGTCCATAACCTTTGGCCCCTGAACCAAACTGCACCAAGCACAGAAATCAAACTTGGGGGTCGTGATCATCTCTAGATGATACTCCCTGAAATTTTGGTGCCGTATACATCCAAAAAATGCACCCCTTTGCAGGAACATCCCCAGGAAGAAATTTGCCCAAGAATCTTTTGTTCTGCATTGAGTTTTCTGCATTGCTGTCAATGGGAGGGTTGCAGAATACTGTGGGGGGCACATTTCTGAAGGCACAGTCTCAAAACCTTTCTAGGGTCTCTTGAATCAGGATCACTGCCTAATGGTACCCCCCTAAGTTTGGTGCAGTTTGGTTCAGGGGGGGCCAAAGTTATGGACCCTCAAAACTGTAGCCCCATCTCCTATTAGGCTCCTCATTGGAAAACAATGGGGATGGGGGGCACCCCTTTGGGGAGTCCATAACTTTGGACTCCCTAGAAGCCAAACCTCACTCTCAAACCTGGGGGGGTAGCATGGGACAGTCTCCTAATGATAATGGCTGAACGTTGGTGCTGCTAGCCTAAAACTACCTGCGGCACCTGCAGGCCAAAATGGAAAACCACTAAAATGTACCTAAAAGCAGACTCCAGCATTTTGATGCCTCCACTCAGGTGAGGATGCGCCCTGGGCAGCTGCCCACCTTGCCCAATGGGCATTACGCCAGTGCATTCTAGGTTCTAGGGAACAACCTGGTGAGTATGAAGGCCAACACTGGCTGAAGGTCAGGCAGCTGTCATTTCCTATGATGATGATGATACACTGCTAAACCTGACCAGTATAAGGTTGCCAGCTCCAGGCTGGGAAGGACCTGGAGATTTTGGGGGTGGAGCCTGAGAAGGGTGGGATTTAGAGTGGGAAGGGACTTCAGCAAGATATGTGGCCATACAACCCACCTTCCAAAGCAGCCATTTCTCCATGTGAACAGATCTCGGTTGCCTGGAGATCAGTTGTAATCTCAGAAGGCGTTCAGCCACCACCTGGAGATCGGCAACCAGTGGCCCACCTAGTCCAGCATTCTGTCTCACACAACAGCCACCCAGTTTCTCTGGAGGTCCAGCAACATGGCATAGAGGCCTTCCCCTGATGCTGCCACCTGGCACTGGGATTCAGAGGTTGACTGTAGAGGTCAAAGTGGAGTTTCCCTCATTCTTAGCCAGAGGTGTACCAGGGGGGAAATGGTGCCTGGGCCCAAACCTTCCCTAGGCACCCCCCCCCCCCCGTGCAACACTTACCTTAGCTGTCTGAAGCTCCACAAGCTGAAGGAGCAGAGGGGCCAAGGGGCGCCCCCACATGATCCAAGGGGTGGCGCCTGGAGTCAATTGACCCCCACGTTCCCCTGGCAGATACGCCACTGTTCTTAGCAAATCATAACCTGGTTCCTGCAATGCTCTTGCTCCAGCAAAATAACCCACTCCCTCTTCCTGGCCACAACCACCTAAGCCCAAGCTACACTAAGACGAGGCACTTGGCTCAGATCTGACTAGCCACGATAACGTCGAGCCCCTGTGTCGAGCCAGCCCCGCGCTGGGCCCTCCCAACCAGTCCCGTGGTTTCTGTAGCAACGTTTTAATAATATTGCACCATGATTTCCCTTGGTTCTTTACAGGATTCCACAAAACCTATCCCTGCCGAGTTAGAGATATTCCTAGAGAAAGTCTGACATTTAAGCATAGAGAGGCTGGGAGGATACATGGATATACGTGGCGAGGTCGGGTGCACGGGTGTATGTGGTTGGGTCGGCATTAAAGGAAGAGCTGTTATGTCTGCTGAGGGATAGCTGCTGACTTTCCCATGCTTATGTGACAGTCCCCTTCCACGGAGAGGGCTGCTCTCTCCCCGTTCCCCAAATGAAGACAACCTCCAGTCCACACAGCTGATCCTTTGTTATTCTGCAGAAGCAAAGCCGAACTTTGCAGACAGCCGGCCGGTGGTGTCTGGACAGTTGGAGATCTGAGGCAGCTGAACAGAGTCAGGAAAGGAACCTCAGCGGGGGCATCCCTTGTCTTTAAGCCCCAAAGCTGCCGCACAGATCTTCCCCGTTGTGAGTGTTTGGGTTATGTCTGGCTTTCCTCACACTTCTGGTGCTTCATTTCATCCGGCCTCCCTCCTCTATTCATTCCGAGGGAGGCTCTTTGTAAAGTCTTCAAGTGTTAAGGCCACAAAACGCTGCTGTCTTGGTGTGAGATTCTGGAAAGGGCCGGACTCCACTTGGGATCGAGCGAGACAGCTGGCCTGATCTGTTTATGTTTTCAGTCATTTTAACATTTTGTTTGTTTTACTCAGTTTGTGTTTGTGCCTTTCCCCCTAGGCCCAGATGAAGGGAGTTCCAGGCAGCGCAGTCCAGTATCACTGGATATTTACACTGATTGATATTATACTAGTTCATTTTAAAAGTTTACTTGGGAGCAGGGGATGGGTTTCAGTGGGGTACAATGCCGTAGCGCCAGAGGTGGGATCCAGCAGGTTCTCACAGGTTCCCAAGAGTAGGTTACTAAATTATTTGTGTGTGCCGAGAGGGGGTTACCCTGGTGGTGATTTTTTGCCACGCGTGATTTTTTGCTCTTGGATTCGCCCCTCCTCTCAGCAGATGGCCAAGTAAGAACTTGAAGCAGTCTAGCAGGGGAGGTGCACCAGCGTCGTATGGACAGCTCTTCGCGCCTGCATGCATTCGTGGACGGCACAGCTCGTCTGGGCGGCCTCTTGCCACAGCCCCGCCCCAGGAATGCCCCGCCTCTAGGAATGCCCGGCCATGCTCTCCATCAGAGCTCCACCCAGCCCCACTGGCGCCACGCCATACAATTTGAATCCTACAAATTCCACCATGGGAACCTGTTCCACATTAAAATTTTGGATCCCACCACTGACATATAGCTCTCCACCTTCCAAAGTGGCCTTTTTCGCCAGGTGAACAGATCTCTGTTACCTGGAGATCAGTTGCAACTCCTGGGTCCATTCCACACATTCAGAAAAATGGACATTCAATCCACTTTCACAATAGTTTACAAGTGGATTTTGCTATTCCGCACACTAAAATCCAGCTGCAAAGTGCATTGAAATTGGGATTGAAAGTGCATTCTTTGCAGGAATGTGGAAGCAGTCAGTATGGAAATTTGAAACCTGATTCTGGCCTCAGTCTAAGGTCTCAACCTACTACACCACATGAGGTCTTCTTTTTCTGCACCCCCTACTGCAGAATAATGCACTTTCAATCCACTTTCACAATTGTTTGAAAGTGGATTTTGCTATTCTGCACAGTAAGACCCAGCTTCACGCAACGTGTGATTGGTGTTTGGAATATGCTGCCACAGGAGGTGGTGATGGCCACTAACCTGGATAGCTTTAAAAGGGGCTTGGACAGATTTATGGAGGAGAAGTCAATTTATGGCTACCAATCTTGATCCTCTTTGATCTGAGATTGCAAATGCCTTAACAGTCCAGGTGCTCGGGAGCAACAGCCGCAGAAGGCCATTGCTTTCACATCCTACATGTGAACTCCCAAAGGCACCTGGTGGGCCACTGCGAGTAGCAGAGAGCTGGACTAGATGGATTCTGGTCTGATCCAGCTGGCTTGTTCTTATGTTCTTATGTTCTTAAAGTGGATTGAAAGTGGATTGAAAGTGCATTATTCTGCATGTGCGGAAAGAGGCCCAGGAGATCTCAGTCATCACCTGCACATTCCCCATATGTATAACAGGGGCAGGTGCCCCAATAAATACAACTAATCACCACTCTGCTTTAGGTTCCAAAAAACACCATACTTAGTGTAACCCCTCTGTTCAGAATGGGTTGACCCAGAAAGGGGGTGGAGATTCAAAGCAGCAGAAGGCTGCAAAAACTGGTGAAGTTAGAGGAAGCCAGGCTACCATAGGCTGGGGACCTTTGATTTTAATTCTCTTTATGAGCTCTTAACACCTTGCTTTAAGGTAACTGCAAAGATTGTTGGGAACTAGTGGGGAAGGGAGTTGTTTTATTTTTGCTATGTTTGGTAAAAAAGTTAGAATTCCCCATTGTTTCAGGGCTTGCTATGGTATGTAATTTGATGGGGAGTTCGCTTGGGGACCTTCATCATCTTGGATCCCATTCACCAAGCCTCTGGAGTCTTCATAAGCCAACCACCAGCAGGAAGAATTGGACTTGGCATTTATCAGTAGATTGTCAAGATAAGGACTTGAAATGCAACCTAGAAGGACTGTCAATTGTTAATGTTAAATGTTAATGTCAAAAGTGTTATTTGTTAAGGAAGTAAACCATTTGGTTTTAAAATTTAGTTCTTTGCAACTCCTTCCAGGTTCTGCCCCACAGAACCCACAGTTAGAGGTGACATTAGCATTACACATATCAATATAAATCCATTCTCAAAACCCAAAGTTCTAATTATGTTTTTGGCCCTTTCGCCCCACAGGTTAAAAGAAACATCATCTCCAAATGGTACAACTCATAATATTTTTTTCATCAATATCTGGAGATTCATCGCCCAGAAAGGATTTTTGTGTTTGTTAAGAATTCTGAAAAGTATCGGGTTGATACTGCTGTAAAAAATGAATCACGCACACAATGTAACGTCAGATGTTGAAATTTATTGATATTTGTTTCTGAGTCTGAATGTTGATGGGAAAACATTATGAGCTGTACCTTTGGGAAATGTTGTCTAACCTGTGGGGGGAAAACATAGAAAAATATAATTAGAACTTTGGGTTATGAGAACTACCGGGACGTTGGCCGCTATACTCTGAATACCAGCCAAGGGCAACGTCAAGAGAGCGCCTTGGTCTCTAATGCCTTTCCTGGCTCTGTGGAGTAACTGTTTGGCCACTGTGTGAGATGGAAGAAGAAGAGAAGAATTTTGGATTTATGCCCCTCCTTTCTCTCCTGTAAGGAGATTCAAGGTGGCTTACAAGCTCCTTTCACCTTCTCTCCCCATGACAGACACCTTAAGAACATAAGAACATAAGAACACGCCAGCTGGATCAGACCAGAGTCCATCTAGTCCAGCACTCTGCTACTCGCAGTGGCCCACCAGGTGCCTTTGGGAGCTCACATGCAGGATATGAAAGCAATGGCCTTCTGCTGCTGCTGCTGCCGCCGAGCACCTGGTCTGCTAAGGCATTTGCAATCTGAGATCAAGGAGGATCAAGATTGGTAGCCATAGATCGACTTCTCCTCCATAAATCGGTCCAAGCCCTTTTAAAAGCTATCCAGGTTAGTGGCCATCACCACCTCCTGTGGCAGCAGATTCCAAACACCAATCACAAGTTTATGTTGTGTATTAGAAAATGCTGTCCTAAACAGTGTTACACCAATCGACTTCAAGAACAGTGCTTAGGGTGGCCAACCTCCATCCCACACTATTAAATTGATCTCCAGAGGACAGAGGTCAGTTTTCTTGGACAAAATGCCTACGTTGGAGGATGGACTATATGGCATTATGAGGTCCCTCCTGTCCCCAAACCCTGACCTCTCCAGGCTCCACCCCCCCCCCCAAATTTCCAGGTATTTCTCCACCCAGAGTCGGTGGCACCCCTAACTTACTGTGAGAATTTCTAGTTTGTTCAGATAGCCTTGCGCTCAAACTAGATGGAAAATTTTCATCTAGGCAAGAAACATGTGCTTCTTCTCTCCATCTGGAGGTAATTTTTGATGACCAAAAAACCCCATGACTTTCTTCCCCTTCCTCCCAGCTCCTCTGCCTTTTCCACTCAAGCTCACATCTTTCTCCTTAAAGCACCAATGTTCTCATTCTGGGATGCTGGAAGGGAGGGAACCCCTCTGGAGGCAAGGAAGCATCGCAGTTGAGGGATCCCGATCGTAAACACGTTCCCTCTTCCGTGACAACTCCGTAAGCAGTTGTCTGCCAAAGTGATGAAACAGCTCTCAAGCCCCAGTCGAAGACAACGTCCCGGCGGCAGGTGCGGGAATATAAATCTAACGCTTGTCAATCGGCACCATCCTGAGCGTTTAACAAATCACGATTTGGCTGCTACCTGGCTCAGGAGGTTGTGAGAAGGCCGCGGTCCTATTTATCTTCCTGACTTCGCTTGGCTTCCCTGTTTAAAGAACAGATTTGTTGTACATTGAATTCCTATTACCAGCCTGTCAACCTCCAGCAGATAAGAGCTGGAAAGAATCTTTCCCCGCAGGCAGCGTTGTTCATTAGCTGTCTCTCGCAGGGCTTTGTGTATCTTTATTGGGGCTGGCTGGTATAGGCCATTGATTTAATAAATAGTGTGGATCCGTTGTCAGCAACTAGATTTACCAGGGAGCCATTTTTGAGGAGGTGACAGGGCCGATCAATCCCTTCCTCGTGTTGCCGGGTTGTTACACTGGCCTGCTCACAAGCTGCCTCTCCCTTTACTTCTCCCTACCACTGTGGTTTCAGGCCTTACTCAGGGTCCAAAAAGTTATGCAGTCTGATGTGTGTCCAACCATGTCGATGCTACATTATGGCGTGAGACCAGAGGTGGGATCCAGCAGGTTCTCACCAGTTCCCAAGAGTGGGTTACTAATTATTTGTGTGTGCCGCAGAGGGGTTACCAGTGGGTCCGGCTTTTCCATCTCCACGCCTTTGCCTCCCTCTCGAAAGAGGCCATCCCCTGCCTTTGAACATGAAGGTTCCTATATACAGGCAATTCGCGACTCAATAATGCTCACTCTCCTGAACTGGGTTAATCCTTTTTTCAGGCACTGCAATTCATGGATTCTCTCAGCCTTTACGTACCTTTTCATCTCACCAGTCTCTATCCAAGAACCTGTGTGTTTCACCATTGCTGTGTTCAGATTTGTGAGCTGGGCATTTTCTATAATGTGATGATGATTTAGAAATGACCTGGTGCAAAAAAAAAAAAATTGAAGTGGAAGTGGTGGGGTGAAGCTGCCTTGTGGGGGGGCATCCAACTCAGAAGGATTTGCCCTTCCAGGGCTCAGGGTTTGCTCTGAGTTAATGCGCTCTCTGCCCCCTTTGCTTGAGGGGGGGGGCTGGCTGAGGGAACCTGTTACTAAAGATTTTGGATCCCACCTCACTGCATGAGAGACACCCATATGAAAAAAGAGCCCCAGTGGGATCAGGACTACTAGTGGTCCAGCCGATCTCCTCTGGATCGCCAATAGAATGACAAAAGGTTTATTCTGCGCAGCCAAATATACTGGGTTGAGGCTCTGGTCTGATCCAGCAGGCTAGTTCTTATGTTCTTATGTTTAAACTCCAGAACTGATGGTGTGACCTTCAGCCACTACTAAAGAGTCTATAGTGGGTCTTCCTATAGAATCATGGAGTTGGAAGAGACCCCAAGGGCCATCAAGTCCAACCCCCTGCCATGCAGGAACACACAACCAAAGCACTCCCAATATATGATCATCCTGCCTCTGTTTAAAAAACCTCCAAAGAAGGAGACTCCACCACTCTCCGAGGCAGTGAATTCCACTGTCGAGCAGCCTTGACAGTCAGAAACTTCTTCCTAATGTTTAGGTGGAATCTCTTTTCCTGCAACTTGAACCCATTCCTCTTCAACTGGGACTGTTACATTTTCAGGCAGCGGGTGAGAGAAAGAGTTGAACCCTCTGCGATCTCCTTGTAACTAACAGAAATGGCCAGAACCCTGACACAAAGCCCCACAGTGGAAGAATTATTCTCGAACTGAAATGGTCCCATCAGAAAAGCATAAAATTAAACAGGAGAGTGATTCTTAAGCTCACACGAATTCCCCTTCTTATAACTAACACCTTCATTAAATAAACAGATTCCTAAAGATATCCCTTAACTCTTGAAGCTCCTCGAAGTACAATTATTCTGGATCTGAAACGTTCCCATCAGAAATGCACAAAATGAATTAGGAGCTATTTTTAAGAACACATGAGTCCCCCCTTTTCAACTAGCACCTTCGTTAAATAAACAAGTTTCTAAAGATATCCCTTAACTCTGTAAGCTCCTTGAAGGACTTGCTCGTGGTTATTAAAGTTAAATCGAACCTCTTGAGGAAGAATTCAAACAAGCAAAGTTAAAAAAAATAAAAAGTGGTAATGTGCTGAGTCCAAGAGTAAAGAAGAGGAAGAGTTTGGATTTATATCCTACCTTTCTCTCCTGCCAGGAGACTCAAGGTGGCTTACAAGCTCCTTTCTCTTCCTCTCCCCACAACAGACACCTTGTGAGGCAGGTGGAGCTTTCTGAAGAACTGTGACTAGCCCAAGGTCACCCAGCAGGAATGTAGGAGTGCGGAAACACATCTGGTTCACCAGACAAGCCTCTCCCAATCAGGTGGAGGAGTGGGCGATCAAACCCTGTTCTCCAGACTAGAATCCACCTGCTGTTAACCACTGCACCATGCTGGCTCTCAGAATAACAGAAGCTCTTCTTCTTCTTCTTCTTCTTCTTCTTCTTCTTCTTCTTCTTCTTCTTCTTCTTCTTCTTCTTCTTCTTCTTCTTCTTCTCCTTCTTCTTCTCCTCCTCCTCCTCCTCCTCCTCCTCCTCCTCCTCCTCCTCCTCCTCCTCCTCCTCCTCCTCCTCCTCCTTCTTCTTCTTCTTCTATGTCAGGGGTAGGGAACCTGCGGCTCTCCAGATGTTCAGGAACTACAATTCCCATCAGCCCCTACCAGCATGGCCAATTGGCCATGCTGACAGAGGCTGATGGGAATTGTAGTTCCTGAACATCTGGAGAGCCGCAGGTTCCCTACCCCTGTTCTATGTGAAGTCCCCTCCCCCTGAAATGGTTTATATAGCATCCTACTTCTGTTGCATTTGCCCTGTGGGGAATCCACCTAAGTTGATTAAAGATATCCTGTATAGAGGCTGGTAGCTCATCTCATTACGGAGGGAACAAGTTTGAAGCGAAACGGACACAAAAGGCACTCAGACCTCCTCTTCTGTTCTTTTTGCCCAAAGGTTTATTCTGGATTGTTACTGATTTTTAGACCTGCGTTAAAAAACCTTTTTCCTTGACATGTGTCAGCGTATTGCTCGTCAATTGTTTCTTCGTGTTGCACATGGTGCCGCTTTGTCGAACGTGCTTTGTTGTTTTGTTTTCTGTGTGGCTATTTACATTATTGTTATGCAATTGACTCACTAATTATAGCACTTCGCACACACCGCTTCCTCTTGCCAAGAGCCTTTCTGTAGCAGGTTTTGTTTTGTTTCTGCCTGATGCTGTGAAGAGCAGCTTTCATTCAGAGCAAGTTTTGTACACCCTCGGGAGATACGGCACAGAAACAAAATTCCCTTTTTGGAGAAAATAGCGCAAATGGAAATTTTACCCACTCAGTTCACGTTGGATCAGCCAATGCCACATTTTCACCCCCTTCCCCCTCTGACAAGAAACTTAGAAGGCAAATGTGACTTTCTACTCCTCTATAGTGTCTTATTATTATTATTATTGTAGATTTCACAGCTGCCAGATCTTTAGCTGGTTGTTGGCCTTCATTACAATTCGAGCCTCACCCAGAGGCCTAGGAAGTTGTAATGTATCGTGCGGATCCCAGCAGGGCTGCCTTCTGAATTTGACAGATGTTAATTTTGTCAATTTGAAGATGTTTCAAGTGCTGCCCTAGTGTTTCTGTGGATGGTAGCGTGCCGATTACCACTGGGACGATCTCAGCTGGTTTGTGCCATAGACGCTGAAGCTCGATTTTCAAATCGCGGTATCTAGTGACCTTCTCCTGTTCTTTTTCAATGACCCTGCTGTCACCGGGGACTGCATCATCGTCGTCGTCGTCGTCATATTATTATTATTATTATTATTATTATTATTATTATTATTATTATTATTATTATTATTATTATTATTATTATTATTATTATTATTATTATATTGATACAAAACAGTTATACAGCAGCAAACAAGATCAATATGCTGGATTTTTGTATTGTATTACATCCACCCGCGTCGGACACTTCCCAAGCATCTAGGACTGTGTGATGTATCGTGAAATATCTTTGATGCAGAGCTGAGTAGAATTGGCCTTTTGCAGCTGACATATAGTGATTTTGTCAGCGTAATTGTTTTAAGTGCGTTCAAGATCTTTAGGCACTGCGCGAATAATGGCCGAACACCACTGGGACCACCTTTACTGGTTTGTGCCAGAGTCTTTGTAGTTCAATCCTTAAATCCTCGTATCGTGTAAGTTTTTCATTATTATTATTTCATTATTATTATTATTTCATTATTATTATTATTTCATCATCATCATCATCGTCGTTGTCGTCGTCGTTGTCGTCGTTGTCGTTATTGTTATTGTTGTTATTATTAGCGTTGTTTTATTATCATCATCATCATCATCATCATCATCATCATCATCATCATCATCATCATCATCATCATCATCATCATCATCATCATCATCATCATCATTATTATAGATTTTTATACCGCCCCATCCCCAAGGGGCTCCGGGCGTTGTACAGCATAAAATCTCGATACAGTTATAAATAGGATAGCTAAAACATTTAAAAACAGCAGTAAGAATAATAAGAGGCGTCCAGCAATGGTTGATTCCGCACAGGGCAAATATAATGGGTGTAAGATGTATTATAAACCAGGTATAATGGTTGTAGGATGCATCGTAAACTTTTTGGGGGGAGGGGCAGGGGCAGAGTGAGGGGGAACTACGCCCAGGGCACGCATGCGCCCTACACCCCTGCCACATCCTGTCTGCCCTGTCTGCCCACAGCCTGCCCCGCCCCCTGTCTGCTCCCACCATGCCCCTCAGGGGCGTGCGCCCAGTGCATCACCCCCCCCCCCACGTCCCCTTGGTGCTAAACCACTGGGGAGGGAGACTTTGCACAGATCCCAGGCCCGAAACCGGTCTGCCCCCTTTTAGTTCCCTTGATCTGGGATTTTTGAACATCGCTAAACTAGCGATCCTTTGCAAAATCCCAGGTTGGAGCCGCTTCTGCACAAACGGTCCGGCGGGAGGAGCTTTATTTCCCTCCCTCCCGCCCACCACACTCTCATGGTCAGGGAGAATCTGCCTGCCCTTACCCTTTTATAAAATGTTGCGTGTTGCATAGGCGCACCTACGCAGGTACAACTGATTGTATTTGGGACGATAGACATGGCTGTGGGGGTTTATTCCTGCATGCCTGCGTAGCTATACATGCACTGCTGTTGTTAATTTTAAAAAGAGAATCATCTCCGTGCAAAGGGGCAAAAGGGACCCACGTTGTGGTGTAGTGGTTAAGAGCAGGTGCACTGTAATCTGGAGAACTGGGTTTGATTCCCCACTCTGCCACTTGAGCTGTGGAGGCTTATCGGGTGAACCAGATTAGCTTGTGCATTCCAATACATGCCAGCTGGGTGACCTTGGGCTAGTCACAGTTCTTCAGAGCTCTCTCAGCCCCACCCATCTCACTGGGTGTTTGTTGTGGGGGAGGGGGAGGGAAAGGCGATTGTAAGCCCCTTTGAGTCTCCTTACAGGACAGAAGGGGGGATATACATCCAAACTCTTCTTCGTTTTTCATGGGCTCCAGTCACTGCCTGAGCTGCACACATGTGAACAGGAAAAAGGAAAATGGGTCCCTTTATGACAACTATAACCCGTTATTCAATTGCTGTGCAGAATCGATTATCTATCCGTCCGTCCGTCCGTCCGTCCGTCCGTCCGTCCGTCCGTCCATCCATCTATCTATCTATTGTTTTATATACCGCCCTATCCCCAAAGGGCTCTGGGCGGTGTACAACAAAATTAAATCATAATACAACTAAACACAATCAAAACTAAACAATTAAATTCCAATACAAATAAATTACTAAATCCCCTTTAAAAACAGCGGTTAGTACAAAATTTAAAATCGAAGTTGAGGTGCCCAGCAAAACCCATTTTTAAAACCCTCCCTAAACGGGAAGACTGCTGGTTGCAGCAATAAAAAGATGTAAACAGGCGAGGCGAGAACAGAAGGGGGGCACCATTCAATGGCTGGTTATGCAACTAGTATCCACTTGATCCACGATGGATCAGCCAATATCACATTTTCGCCTGCCTTCTCCTTCCTACAAGAAACTTTTTCCACACATGCAGAATAATGCACTTTCAAACTGCTTTCAGTGCTCTTTGAAGCTGTGTGGAATGGCAAAATCCACTTGCAAACAGTTGTGGAAGTGGTTTGAAAACGCATTATTTTGCATGAGCGGAAGGGGCCTTAGAAGGCAAATGTGGTTTTTTTCCTCCTCTGAAGTATCTTCATTACAAGCTTGGGAGTTAAGCTAGCTTAGGGGTCTGCAACCTGCGGCTCTCCAGATGTTCCTGGACTACAATTCCCATCAGCCATGGTGGCAGGGTCTGATGGGAATTGTAGTCCATGAGCATCTGGAGAGCTGCAGGTTGCAGACCCCTAAGCTGAAGATTGCAACCTGGACTGTATTTCGGTGCTCCGGCTGCTACACTTTTTTCCATGTTAACACAGAATGGAAACATGAACGTGGTGGATTCACATCAAGGCCTTCTAGAAAAAAAAATCCAAACAGAAGTCAAGGACACCCTGGAGAAGAAACAGTCTGATATCAGGGGTATGCATTATCTTTGATGGAGACGTTGTGCTCCGAAAGCTCGAATGTGATTGATGCGCCTTAAAATAAGAGATAATTTGGCAATCCTCCTTGAAAAGGCAGCCGGGACAAAAAATTCTCATTTTAGCCCATTAAACCCACGAAAAGCAGCAGTTACTAGTAATAAATAGAAATAAAAATTAAAACCACAAGGTTGTTTAAAAACAGGCGCCCGATCTTAAAGGCCAGAGGGGAGGGAGTAGGTGGGGCCCACGATGGAATCAGGGCCTGACCAAGATGGAAAAAACAGGCAGCCTCAGTTTTCAGTGGGGGCGGTCGAATCGCGGCTAGCCCCCCCAAAGGCCTGGTGGAATAGCTCCGTCTTACAGGCCCTGCGGAACTCACCAAGGTCCCGCAGGGCCCGGACAGCTGGAGGTAGAGCATTTCACCAGGCAGGGGCCAGGGCCGTAAAGGTCCTGACCCGGGTCGAGGCCAGCCGCATTGTCGCAGGGCCAGGGGTCAGCAGCAGTTCTGCCGCCGCCGAACGCAGCGGCCTATGTGGGACATAGGGGGTGATACGGTCCCGAAGGTATGAGGGCCCCATGCCGCGTAAGGTGGGGGAGGGCGCCTGCCTATAGGAGGGGGAGAAAACTCAGGTTTTGTACCAGGTCACATTTTCCCTAGATACCCCTCTGGGATGGAGTCATATGGGGACAGCGGTTGGTGATGGCAGGATGTTATACCTCTTTAGGAATCACCCGATGCTCCATGGCAAAACCATAGAGCTTTCAGCAATTCCAAGAACTGACTGATATTAGGAAAGCCAGAAGTGACATCAGCCTTCTCTAACAACTCTGTGGTTTTACCATAGAGTTCCCAATGATTTGTACAGAGAACTGGGCTGGTGTGACTTTTGGTTTTGACTTGGAAGTGGTATGACACCACTGGTCTGAAAGCCATTTTTTAAAAATTTTACTCCCACCACTGCTCAGGGTGACAGTGGGAAAAAGAAGCTAGGAACTAGCAACTCTAATTTGAACTGTAAATTAGACTTCTGACCTCTGCTACCCCTTGTCAGCTTCCTGTGGTTCTTTGGTTCAAGGTCAAGTTATCATCCTTGGGCATCAGGATCACAGACCTCAGAGTTACAAAGGGGGAAGAAGAAGAGTTTGGGTTTATACCCCACCTTTCTCTCCTGTAGGGAGACTCAAGGTTGTAAGGAACCAGTAAAGTCCAGGCCAAAAGTAACTTTTCAAGTTCTTTATTGAGCTGGCATTCTAAGTTGATCACAAGCAATGCGGGAACTGACCTCCCAACGTTCAAACAGCCTCTTT
The DNA here is from genome assembly GCF_021028975.2 of Sphaerodactylus townsendi. Lineage (NCBI taxonomy): Eukaryota > Metazoa > Chordata > Lepidosauria > Squamata > Sphaerodactylidae > Sphaerodactylus > Sphaerodactylus townsendi. Next base: position 169,896,412 of record NC_059426.1, read on the forward strand.
TACGGGTTCCCCACCAGTTCCCGCCAAAGTTAGATAAACACCTGTAGTTCCCATCCGAAAACCACATTGAAACAGTTTTACACAGACAGCCAAAAGAAACAGGAGATACAGATACTAGAAACTACAGATACTAGAAACACTCCCCAATCTGGGAGTCCCGCCAACCTTATCAGACGAAAACCTTCCAAGGCTAAGCAGCAACTTTACAAAGGTAGTTTACAAGCTCCTGTCCCTTCCTCTCCCCACAACAGACACCTTGTGAGGTAGGTGAGCTCCCAAAGGCACCTGGTGGGCCACTGTGAGTAGCAGAATGCTGGACTAGATGGACTCTGGTCTGATCCAGCAGGCTCTTTCTTATGTTCTTACGTTCCTAGGTGGTGTGAGAGAGTCCTGAGAGAACTGTGACTGGCCCAAGGTCACCAAGCAGGAATGTAGGAGTGTGGAAACACATCTGGTTCACCAGAAAAGCCTCTGCTGGAAGAGTGGGGAGTCAGAAAAGCCTCAGGTGGAAGAGTGGGGAGTCAAACCCGGTTCTCCAGATTAGAATCCACCTGCTCTTAACCACTACACCACACTGGCTCTGCACATTCGATTGCTATTGCACAGGGAAGCCTAAAAAAATCAAGTGTATCACTGGGTGTTTCTTTCCCCTGTGGTGGACTTGTAAAAAATTCAAGAGGAAACCGGAGAAACTTGATCATCCCTGTTTTCACAGTGCCGTGCCTGAATTGGGGTGCTGAGTTTGACAGGCCTGCTGTCGAAAGACAAAGCGATATTCAGTTCCCCCTCTTATTTTCAGATCTATGAAGGTGATGTGCCCGGTTGTCTTCTTTCAATGGGCGAACCTCCAGACAGCTTCGTGAGTGAGAAAAACTGCTGAGCTCAGCTCACAATCTGTCTTCCTTCCTCCAAGTATATTGATAAAGCCTAAAAGTTAGATAGATGGGACCCAAGACCCGGTCCCTGTTACGGAGCCCTCATTGCGGTTGTGCGTATTCTGCACTGAAGGGACGCAGATTCTGTGCCAAGAAACGCGGGCATTTAGAAGCTGCATAAATTAAAGCTAAATTAAACCTTGTTGAAGGCTTTCACGGCCGGATTCAACTGGCTGTTGTGGGCTTTCCGGGCTGTGTGGCTGTGGTCTGGTAGATTTCGTTCCTAACGTTTCGCCTGCATCTGTGGCTGGCATCTTTTGGGGTGTATCACACTCACTTCTCTCTGGGGTGTATCACACTCACTTCTTTCTGGGGTGTATCACACTCACTTCTCTCTGAGGTGTATCACACTCACTTCTCTCTGGGGTGTATCACACTCACTTTGGGGTGTATCACACTCACTTCACCTCTGAAGATGGCAGCCACAGATGCCGGTGAAACGTTAGGAACACGATCTACCAGACCACGGCCACACAGCCCAGAAAGCCTACAACCAGTGGTGGGATTCAGCAGATTCGCACCACTTCGGCAGAACCGGTTGTTAAAATGGTGCTTGTAAACAACCAGCTGTTTGAATCCATTTGAATCTATTTGAATCCCATCACCGGAACCGGTTGTTAAATCATTTGAATGCCATCACTGCTTACAACCAATAAATTAAGCACGTTTGTTCAAAAGCGGTCACACAGAATTCTGACATTCTCCTTCCTCAACTACTGAAAACCACCTTTAGCTTTGAAGAAGTACTGCCCATTTCTTTTTAAACATATTTTATCATCAGTGAGGACTAGATGCTTGGTGTTTTTTTTTAAAAAAACACTGAAATAAGAGATGCAAAAAGAGAGGATAAAGCAGTCCCATCTCCCAAGAGAGAGCTCTATGAGTTGCAACTCACCCATCAAAGATTCTTCCGCCCCCTCGGAGAATAACCAAATCCTTGTGGCTCCAGTTAGGCTACAATAAATGCACTACCTACAGCCAACGTGGCATCGTGGTTAAGAGTGGCAGACTCTAATCTGGAGAACTGGGCTCGATTCCCCAGTCCTCCACATGAAGCCTGCTGGGTGTCCTTGGTCCAATCACAGTTCACTGAGAACTCTCTCAGCCCAAGTGGAGGCAGACAAGAGCAAACCACCTCTGGATGTCTCTTTCCTTGTAAACCTGTCAGGGTCATGCTTATACGTTCCTGACACACGTAGCCAGCGCCTGATGCAGAGGTGGGATCCAGCAGGTTCTCACAGCTCCCCCGAGAGTAGGTTACTAATTATTTGTGTGTGTGCCAAGAGGGGGGTTACTGGTTGGTGATTTTCCTTTGCCACGCGTTATTTTTTTGCCTTGGTTCGCCCCTCCTCTCAGCAATTGTAGCGGCGCAGAACTGAAGCAGTCCTAGCAGGAGGTTGCACCCGGCGATCGGCGTGGCAGCCTGCATGCCTCTGCGTGCATTCGTTTTCCGCCCAAGGACGAGCGCCGGTGGCTCGCGTCCTTGCCACAACTCCCGCCCCAGGAATGCCCTCGCCCCTTGGAAATGCCCGGGCAATGCCCTTGAATGCCCGTAGCCCCATTGGCGCTACGCCACAGTTTGAATCCCACCACCATGGGAACCTGTTACTAAAATTTTTGGATCCCACCACTGAACAGAGGGCTTGAACCATGCTCAGAAAAGCCACAAGCAGCAAGTCAAGAAACTGGACGGGGCACCCAAGTGGCTAAGTATGCATTAAATAAACATAGATCTGAAATGTCATTTCTGCACCCGTTGCATATAGCACCTGAGAATTGGAAAGAGCCTTCAAGGGCATTTAGTTTCAGCAAATAGGAAGACTCACAGGTTTGGGGGGATATCAACGGTTCGATATCACCGTTGTCACTAGTATTGCTTTTTTGCAGTCCGCGTCTGATGGGGATGGATAGGAAAATGCATACGTATGCTGGATTTTGGCCACGAACTCCAGAGAACCTCAAATCCCATTAGCTGGGCAGCAAACGTTCCAAACGAAAAGGCTGGCTAATCCCATTCACCGAGGTGAGCCAAAATATTAGCATAGATTTCACTGGGTTATTGACAGGTGTTGCAGTTTTGCGAATAAACGATGAGTCCAAGGTGAAAATGCTTTCAAGAAGTAACCCTGGACTTTGAAGCAGACAAAACAGGTGACCAAACACATACAGTGCCAATCTCCCTCCTGGTCTAGGGTTACCTCCTACCCCCCTGCCCCCCGCAGCAGTGGCATAGGAGGTTAAGAGCTCGTGTATCTAACCTGGAGGAACCGGGTTTGATTCCCAGCTCTGCCGCCTGAGCTGTGGAAGCTTATCTGGGGAATTCAGATTGGCCTGTACACTCCCACACCGCGCCAGCTGGGTGACCTTGGGCTAGTCACAGCACCAGACTCTCTCAGCCCCACCTACCTCACAGGGTGTTTGTTGTGAGGGGGAAGACTGCAGGGAGATTATAAGCCCCTTTGAGGTCTCCTGCAGGAGAGAGATTATGAAATCAAACTCCGTCCTCCTCCCTCCTTCTCCTCCTCCTTCTTCTTCTTCTTCTTCTTCTTCTTCTTCTTCTTCTTCTTCTTCTTCTTCTTCTTCTTCTTCTTCTTCTTCTTCTTCTTCTTCTTCTTCTTCTTCTTCTTCTATTCTTGCTTCTTCTTCTTCTTCTTCAACTTCTTCTTCTATAGTGGAAAGTCCCATCCAAGTCATAGTTGACTTATGGCAACCCTATAGAAGAAGAAGACTTGATGGGACTTTCCACTATAGAAGAAGAAGAGAAAGAAAGAAGAAGAAGAGGAGGAGGAGGAGGGAGGAGGAGGAGGAGGAGGAGGAGGAGGAGGAGGAGGAGGAGGAGGACGAGGAGGAGGAGGAGGACGAGGAGGAGGACGAGGAGGAGGAGGAAGAGTAGTAGTAGTAGTAGTTTGGATTTATACCCCACCTTTCTCTCCTGTAAGGAGATTCAAGGTGGCTTACAAGCTTCTTTCCCTTCCTCTCTGCACAACAGAACTCTTATGAGGCAGGTGGGGCTGAGAGAGTTCAGAGAGAACTGTGACTAGCCCAAGATCACCCAGCAGGAATGTAGGAGTGCAGAAACGCATCTGATTCACCAAATAAGACTCTGCCACTCTGGTGGAGGAGTGGGGAATCAAACTCAGTTTAGAATCCACCTGCTCTTAACCACTACACCACGCTGGGTTTTTGAGGCAAAATACATTTGGAGGTGGTTCACCATTACCTGCCTCTGCGTTGGCTGGGAGAGTACTGAGAGAACTGTGACTAGCCCAAGGTCACCGGCAGGCTTCATATGGAGGAGTCGGGAATCGAACACAGTTCTCTAGATTAGAGTCCACGGCTCTTCACTGCCCCTCTCTAAAATCTGGTTTTTTAACTATAGAGATTTTGCCCATTTACCAAGGCATCCTCACATCCCCACATGACATCACTTCTGGATCACTCTAAAGTGACATTGGGCTTTTCGCACAGACGGTTTGTTCTTGATTTAATATATGAGAATTAGATCACGGTTTCTGCCTTTTTTACGCTGCCAGGCGTATTGTGCTCGCCCGTTCCCACCCCTAATCTGTAAGCTTCATTTCAGCCTTTTGTCTCAAGCATTTTCCCTGTCAGCTCGATAATTGTGCAGCTTTCTTGGATAAAGCGGATTCCCCTACAATCCGGTGCCCAGGTGCAAAACGTAACTGGAACAAGCTACTGCGAGGGATCACGCCCACTGTGTGATGCGATTTCCTCCAACCAATCAGGATGTGCTTGCCAGTTGCACGAGCAAATTTAACTGTTTCATTTCTGTCTCACTCTCCTCCCGCCCCTCCTCAGCGATTACCGGCTCATGCAGTGTGCATTGTTTCTGCTTGCCGCCCCGATATCTCGAGATAGCGAGAGTTCTCCCAGCGCGAGTGGTACACTTGAGATAGTGAAATCACGCTGACTTGTTAGCTCAAGTTAGCTTGTGATGACGGGGCCAAGCGTCACATGGAACATGCCCTCGGGCACACAACAGCCAATCGGAACCACCGTTTGTACTGCATTCCAGGGCAATGCAAAACCAAGGGGTTTCTGAAGCAACAAATTTATCCACAGCTACCTGGTGATGTGCGGGAATGATCTCTCGAAGCGAGGAAACAGCAAACAAAAGATCAGGGGCCTCGATGCCCAGTTGCCTTAATTCAAGAACAAACCGTGTGTGCGAAAAAGCCCATTGATTTGTTGATGGTGACAAAGGTCTGGGCCTCAGTTTACTGCTGGTGAGTCCTCCCACTGGCTGGTTGAACGGTGCTGGGGGGAAGGCCCCCAAAGCAAGGGACCCCCCAACCCTGTTGGGGGTCCGGTAACTCTACCTGCATCAGATCCAGCAAGCATTTAAAGGAAGGAAGTACAAAAAAAAGAACCTAGAAGAAGAAGCTTCGGGGGGCCCCCCAACTAATTACTAGATAACATCACTCCCCCACATCTGTTAAATTACTTAGTAGACGAATTAACCCTCTAATTACCTCTCCATTTCTGCCGTGGGTGTGTGTGATCCATTGCTATCCTAACGATTACAACCCCAAGGCTCTAGCGTTTCCTAGTTTCATGCAACGAACCATAAATCTATCCTGCGATGTGCTAAAGTGTTTTGTGGTCTCTGGCAGGGGTGGACCGGGCGCTTCCTGGAACTCCTGCTGGTTTCCCGATCCATAAAATGCAGCTGGGAGCTGCCGGACTCCCAAACGAGCTGGCTCATTGGTTGCATTAATACATTCACCCTGCAGCATTAAAGCGATGTTGCCAGAGATGAGTTCCCCTGAGAAAATGGATGCTCTGGACTCTGGCATTACACTCCATTGAAGTCCCCCCCGCTTCTCAAACCGTGCCGTCCTCATGCTCTGTCCCCCAGATTTCCAGGCATTTCCCAACCTAGATCTGGCAACCCTACTCATGGCACCATTTGGGAAGACCCAAATAGATGTCAGTTTCCCCCCTGATGTTTTCCTGCTCAGAGTGCTCCTATCATACATCCTGCAGATCCCAATATCAGGCTTCTGTTCTTCTGAGAGCCAGCGTGGTGTAGTGGTTAAGAGCAGGTGGATTCTAATCTGGAGAACCGGGTTTGATCGCCCACTCCTCCACCTGATCGGGAGAGGCTTGCCTGGTGAACCAGATGTGTTTCTGCACTCCTGCATTCCTGCTGGGTGCCCTTGGGCTAGTCACAGTTCTTCAAAACTCTCTCAGCCCCACGTGCCTCACAAGGTGTCTGTTGTGGGGAGAGGAAGGGAAAGGAGCTTGTAAGCCACCTTGAGTCTCCTTACATGAGAGAAAGGTGGGGTATAAATCCAAACTGCAGCAGCAGCAGCTCCTCCTTCTCCTCCCCCTCCCCCTCCCCCTCCTCCTCCTTTTCCTCCTCCTCCTCCTTCCTCTTCCCCAGGTCATTCCACAGAGCTGGCGTCAAAATAAAAAGGCTCAGGCTCTGGCCAATGCCATAGGACCGTGGTGGCAAACCTTTGGCACTCCAGATGTTATGGACTACAATTCCCATCAGCCAATTGGCCATGCTGGAAGGGACTGATGGGAATTGTAGTCCATAACATCTGGAGTGCCAAAGGTTCGCCATCACTGCCATAGGACGACTCTGAATGGTGTAATAGCAAACAGATGGCTGACAAGTTTGTAGTTGGTGCACAGGGCCATATCGAAGGGGCCAGTCCTTTCCTGCTATTTCCGCAAAAAACCTGGCCTGTCTTCTGTAAGGAGTCTAATTCTGTTGCCCATAACTCTCCTAAGATTTCTCCCTTGGGGCATTTGTTAAGCTGTTTGATTACCAAAGGGTGTGGAAGAGACGGAGTATTGTGTGCTGGGTGGGCGTTTATCTCCTTGAAATGTTTTGCCAGGAGGCTAAAATATTATCTTTTCCAAAGGGCTACATATTATCTCCTTTGAAGTATATGAACAAGCCGGAAAGATAAACATTTTCCGAAGCGAAGATGGGACCCCCAGGGTCAGGTGGGTCAGCGTCATAGGAAGACCAGAACAGATGAGGAACTTTCTGTATTTTCATATGGATTTGACCCAATCTGGTGGATAGAGGCTGGTCCCTTCTAAAACTGAGCAGGATGTAGAGGTGAAGAGTATAAAAAAAAGGAGCAGCAGTGGCGTAGGAGGTTAAGAGGCTTCGTGCATCTAATCCTGCGGAGGAACCGGCTTTGATTCCCAGCTCTGCCGCCCTGAAAGCTGTGGGAGGCTTATCCTGGGGAATCCAGATTAGCCTCGTAAATCCCTCCTCCCTCCCTTCTTGTTCCTTGTTCTTGTTCCTTGTTCCTTGTTCCTTGTTATTTGTTGTTCCTTGTTGTTGTTGTTACATATGTTGTTGTTGTTGTTGCTTGTTGTTGTTCTCTTCTTCTCTTTTCTTCTTCTTCTTCTTCTTCTTCTTCTTCTTCTTCTTCTTCTTCTTCTTCTTCTTCTTCTTCTTCTTCTTCTTCTTCTTCTTCTTCTTCTTCTTCTTCTTCTTCTTCTTCCCTACGTACAGCTATAGATCTATCACTGGCTCTTCATCCCAGGACAATAGTGGCTAGTTACGTGTGTGTCTATGAGTTTGTGCATCAGTTTGGACAGGTGTGAGGGTGTCAGTTTGGCTCAGGGCTAAGGTGTAATATGAGAAAATTATAAACCTTTTCCTCCCACGCCATTTTGTCATTTGAAACTGACCTTTTCCCCCAGGCTGTTATTTACCTTGCAAGAGAAGAGAGGAGAAAAGACAGCGGTCTCCATTCAGTATTTTTCTGCCAGGGCTAATAATATGCTCACAATCCATTGGCAAAACTATTGGGGGAGGGGAGGGTTAAATGTCCCGATCCTTTTGACTGTTAGCTGTCTAGTAGAAAATACCACAGCATTTTTCCTATTAAAAACTGTCAGATGCTGCATGTCAGCTATGTGATACTGAAACATTACGACATACTAACTGTCTATTATTGCAAGATAAAAATAACTGGATGCATTAAGTGCTAAACAGTTTGAATATCAACTATCAAACCCTATGCATACACAAGCTGTCAAATGCTGGCACTGAAGAACAACGCCTGTCACATCTACAGTAACAAAGGTTGATTCCGCACAGCAAGTGTATAACGGGTTGCAGTTTATCATCATCATCATCATCATCATCATCATCATCACCACCACCACCACCACACCACCACCACCACACCACCACACCACACCACCACCACCACCACCACCACCATCATCATCATCATCATCATCATCATCATCATCATCATCATCATCATCATCATCATCATCATCATCATCATCATCATCATCATCATCATCGTTATCACTACTACTACTACTACTGTTGTTGTTGTTGTTGTTATTGTTGTTGTTGTTGTTGTTATTATTATTATTATTATTATTATTATTATTATTATTATTATTATTATTAATTCATTCAATTCCCAATAGATCGCCCTACCCGAATTTCAAGGGCTCGCCGCAAAATTCACAAAACAATCGTCAACATTTTAAATACACTCAAAATAGTTTCACTAATTAAAACAATAAACAAATTAAACGATTAAAAACACTAGCAGTAGTGCATCTTCCACAATTAAAATAAAGTAGATGTCTGTCCCGAGGGGTAGTCAGATGTCTGCCTGAGGGAGGAACTGGCCGATATTCAGTCAGCAGATGAAACAAAGCTGTAAAGAGCAACAAAGAAGAGGCCGGACTCAGCCCCAGCCTCTCACCAAAAGGCCCGGTGGAACAGCTCGGTTTTACAGGCCCTGTGGAACTCCCCGAAGTCCCGCAGGGCCCTAACAGATGGAGGAACCCGTTTTCCTTTTTCTTGTTCACAGGCGTGCCATGCAGGCAGCGACTGGATCCCACAGAAATAATCTGGGTTGCTTTCGTGCCTTCGCATGGAGACGCTTCTCTCCCTCTCGCTTTAATTTCCTGCAACGCACGCGTAGCTACGCAGACATGCAGAAATGTCCCCCCACAGCCATTCTGATTATCCTGTAATTAAGGGCAATTGGCTGCCCTGTAATAATAGCGATGTGCAACATGTAAAAAAAGGGGCGGGGTTTGGAAGGGAGGGAAATAAATCACTTCCTTCCTGGTTGTTCGGTCAAGGGCGGCTCCAACCTGGGATCTTGCAAAAAGATCGCTGCTTTGGCGATTTTTGAAAATCATAGGTTGAGGGAAATAAAACGGGGCAGACTCATTTTGGGGACGGGACCTGTGCGAAGTCCCCCCCCCCTCAAAAAAACAGTTTATATAGCATCCAGCGGCAGCCATGATATTTGCCCTGTGCGGAATCCACTGAAGTGATTCAGGAAGGCAAAGGTTAAGAACATAAGGACATAAGAACAAGCCAGCTGGATCAGACCAGAGTCCATCTAGTCCAGCTCCCTGCTACTCGCAGTGGCCCACCAAGGTGCCTTTGGGAGCTCACATGCAGGAGAGGTGAAAGCAAAGGGAGCCTTCTCTTGACTGTTGCTCCCGAAAGCTTCCTGGACTGTTAAGGCATTTGCAATCTCAAAGCAAAGAGGATCAAGATTGGTAGCCATAGATCGACTTCTCCTCCATAAATCTGTCCAAGCCCCTTTTAAAGCTAAAAGGACTGTAGACTACACAACTGCATACAGTTCCTGCAATCTATTTGTTAGGAGCGAAGCCTGGCATATGTAACCCGATTGCAACTTTCCCGTAACCTGATTGATGTATATTCTGATATGTAAAGGGCCTTTCTCTCTCTCTTTCCTTTCCCTTCTCATGTTTATTGCTTTGACTTTGATTGTAGATAACTAGGTTGAATGACCCTGAGCAGTCTCTCTGCCTTGGGGAAACAGGATGTGCCTGTTGGCTTGAGGGGGGGAGGAGGCAAGGCAGGTGGATGCATCTATCCCTGTTGTGGCCTTGGAGGCACCTAAGCTTCAAACAACTGTTTTCACACTTTCTCTGGGAAACTGGAATGGGGGATTTGGCATGGATGAAGAAGAAGAAGAAGAAGAAGAAGAAGAAGAAGAAGAAGAAGAAGAAGAAGAAGAAGAAGAAGAAGAAGAAGAACCTGATTGATGCCCCCCCTCATCACTTACCTTAGTAAAACAGCGCAGGTTGGAGAAGCGGCCTGTTCCCTTCAGGCTGAAAACGGCCTGGTGGGAACTACACTTCCCCATGAGTCCTTAGGGCTGCCAAGGGTCTCCTAGGAAGTGTAGTTCCTTCGAGGCTGGTCTGAAGCCTGAAGGGAACTACACTTCCCAGGAGACCTTGCGAGCCCCAAGGACTCATGGGAAGTGTAGTTCCCACCAGGCCGTTTTCAGCCTGAAGGGAACAGGCCGCTTCTCCAGCCTGCACTGTTTCACTAAGGTAAGGGGGGGTGCCACAGGGGGGCAGGGGTGATTTTTCTGCCCTCCAGGTGCGCGCCTGGTACAATGTGCCCCCGTCCCCTGGTAGCTCCGCCTCTGCTGCGCATGGAATGGATTTCTTGCAAAACAGGGAAGGCTGGCATACCAAAAGTGCCGTGCCTAGGCAGGCCCCAGAAATTTGGAATCGGCCCTAACGGACCACCTCACTAATCTTTGAGCAAAACAAAGAGATCTGACCTGTGGGAGGTTGCAGAATTGTCTGTTTTCGCTCAGGCTTCAGATAAACATTCGTTTCAACCAGGATGTCATCCGGCCTTGTCTGTTGTCACCGAGCCCCCTTAAAAATGAAATTTTGGTACTTTCCCCTTGCCAGGAGAGACAACAGAGGAAACAGACTGTGGAGGCAGATAGGAAAGGCCGTGGAAGAAGCGGTTGGGAGGGGAGTGAAGTTAGGCTTTCCACAATGCCATAATAATGAAACGGGGGTTATGATTAAGGGTGGAAGAATGTGGAAAATACAGAACAGCGAGTTCCTCCGAACGCTAGTTTGTTTTAACAGCCGACTTCCAAACAAATGAAACTGCCGTACCAGGAGTCTAACAACGTCACACCCGTGGTCCATTTATCTTCTTGTGAGTTCCAGCTCGTTGTCGGACTAGGACAGCGATGGCGAACCTTTTCGAGACCGAGTGCCCAAACTGCAACCCAAAACCAACGTATTTATCGCAAAGGGCCAACACGGCAATTTAACCTGAATACTGAGGTTTTAGTTGAGGAAAAATGGTTGGCTCTGAGGCTTCCGTTACTCGGGAGTAAGCTTGGTGGTAGTCGGTGGCTTTGCTTTGAAGCAGCCATGCAACTCTTTGAATGGGTGAATCACGACCCTAGGAGGGTTTACTCAGAAGCAAGCCCCATTGCCAGCAACTTAGCTTACTCCCAGGTAAAGGATCATGCTTTAGTTCTTTGCATGAAAATCAGTGGGGTTTAACAGTGCTTAACAGGGTTACCTACACTGCTTCCCCAAAACTGGGTCTTAGGTTTAATGCTAATAATCGAGCCCAGCGGCCCAGGCCAGCCTAGATGTGTGTGTGGGGGTGGGGGGCAATTCCCCCCCCCCATGATGAACTTTGTGCATGCCCACAGAGAGGGCTCTGAGTGCCACCTCTGGCACCCGTGCCATAGGTTCGCCATTACTGGACTAGGACCTTAAAAACTAGTGTTCAAATCCCCGTGCTACGATAAAGCTCACTTTTTAAGAAGGATATTGACAAGCCGGAACGTGTCCAGAGAAGGGCAACCAAAATGGTAAAAGGCCTGGAATTCATGCCCTGCAAGAAGAGATGTAGGGAGCCGGGGACGTTTAGTCTGGAGAAGTGAAGGTTATGGGGGGACATGATAGCTACGTTTAAATATTTGAAGGGATGTCGTGTTGAAGAAAGAGCAAGCTTGTTTTCTGCTGTCCAGAGACTAGGACACAGAGTAATGGATGCTAACTAGGGGAAAAGAGACTCCACTTAAACATTAGGACGAACTTTCTGACTGTCAGGGCTGTTCGACAGCGGAATTCACTGCCTCAGAGAGTGGTGGAGTCTCCTTTTTTGGAGGTTTTTGAACAGAGGCTGGATGATCATATGTCAGGAGTGCTTTGATTGTGTATTCCTGCAGGCAGGGGGTTGGACTTGATGGCCCTTGTGGTCTCTTCCAACACTACGATTCTGTGTGGTCCTGCATTCTTTAAGACTGTGAGAACAGGGCTCTTGAGAGTGAATCTGTGGATCCCTGTTTGAACCCTCAAGCCCCAAAATAATTTATGGCTACTCTGTAACAGGCATTTACTCCAATTTCCCTTTCTTGCCCTGTGAAGTGTATTTGCGGCGGGATTCAACAAAGCGTAAACTGTTCTTCCCAGAATCTACATTGATGCAGGAGGCTTGTGATCCAAGATCGGAACTTTGGACATGAAAGCGTGCCTTGTTTTGAAAGGGATCCACTGCCCGGTGGGGTCATTGCTAGACTCTGGAAAAGTACAAATAGCCTCTTCAAAACAGGAACAGCGGCAAAAATTATAGGAGCTAATTCAACTAGTCAAATTAACATTTTGCAGAAGAGTTTGGATTTATACCTCCCCTTTTCTCTCCTGTAAGAAGAAGCAGAAGAAGAAGCAGAAGAAGAAGAAGAAGAAGAAGAAGAAGAAGAAGAAGAAGAAGAAGCAGAAGAAGAAGAAGAAGCAGAAAAAGAAGCAGAAGAAGCAGAAGCAGAAGCAGAAGCAGAAGCAGAAGAAGAAGAGTTTGGATTTATATCCCCCCTTTCTCTCCTGTAGGAGACTCAAAGGGGCTTACAATCGCCTTCCCCCCCCCCCCCCAGCAAACACCCTGTGAGGTAGGCGGGGCTGAGAGAGCTCAGAAGAACTGTGACTAGCCCAAGGGCATCCAGCTGGCGTGTGTTGGATTGCACAGGCTAATCTGAATTCTCCAGATAAGCCTCCACAAATCAGGCGGCAGAGCAGGGAATCAAACCCAGTTCCTCCAGATGAGAGTACACCTGACCCTGCTTAGCTTCTGAGATCCAATGAGATCAGGCTACCCTGGACCATCCTGGTCAGGGGTCTGGTTGGTTAGCAACCTTAATAGCTGCATTTGATGGGGACAAAGGAATCGTGCTTTCAAGTTTTGTGAGTTCATATTAACTGGATTGGGGGGGGGGGGTGTTGGCTTTATAACTTCAATTTCTTTACCTCACTCTGTTCCTAATAAAGAGTATCTTGTCTAGACTGCCAGCTGCCTTCCCTAACTCAGCCAACAGCCACCGACTCCCGGGCTCATTGCACAAAAGAATATTATTTCCTTCTTATTCTAGCCGGGCAACGTGTATCGCCAAAATTCCCAGGGGAACCTACCGAGTGTATATCTGCAAAGAATCAGGTCGCTAGGGACAAGGCAGATAACTTCTAAAACCCCCAACTTGCCTTCTGTGTGAATTTCTGATGTAGAGTCACAGGCAATTTATTTTCTTTTGGTCAACCAAACCGGACAGCTTTCTTTCCTGGTAATGCTCTTACATAACGGTGCGCCCTGTTCTCTGCAATTAGCAACCACATCATGTGCCGGCGATGGCTCGTGGCTATCCAGAGCGGAAACGGGGAAGAAGCCACCGCAAACCACAAAGCATTTCCTCCCGGGAATCCAAATGCACATTTAAAGAGGGAACGTTAGATTTGGTTTCCCCCTTGATGAGCGGCAATCTTGACTTTTGGGCTCCTTCCGCACCTGCAGAATAATGCACTTTCAATCCACTTTCAATGCACTTTGCAGCTGGCTTTTACTGTGCGGAATAGCAAACTCCACTTGCAAACAGTTGCGAAAGTGGATTGGCAGCAGGGGCGTAATGCCCATTGGACAAGGTGGGCATCTGCCCAGGGCACCACCTTGTGTGGGGCATCAAAATGCAGGGTTCGTTTTTGGGTATTTTTAGTGGTTTTCCATTTTTGGCCTGCAGGGCGCAGTTTGTAGGCTAGTGGCACCAGATTTTCAGCGTATCATCAGGAGAATGTCCTTATGCTACCCCCCAAGTTTGCTGAGGTTTGGTTCAGGGAGTCCAAAGTTATGGACTCCCAAAGGGGGTGCCCCCATCCCCCATTGTTTCCAATGGGAGCTAATAGAAGATGGGGCTACAGTTTTGAGGGTCCATAACTTTGGCCCCCCTGAACCAAACTGCACCAGACCTGGGGGGTATCATCAGGGAAGTCTCCTGATGAGACCATGAAAGTTTTGAGACTGTGCCTTCAGAAATGTGCCCCCCCCCAGCCTGCAACCCCCATTGACAGCAATGCAGAAAACTCAATGCAGAACAAAGATTCTTGGGCAAATTTCCGGGATGTTCCTACAGGGGGTGCATTTTTGGACGTATCAGCACCAAAATTTCAGGGTATCATCTGGAGACTGTCATGATGGCACCCTCCATGTTTGGTGCAGTTTGGTTTAGGGGGTCCAAAGTTATTGGACCCTCAAAAGGGTAGCCCCCATCTCCTTAGCAAAGAATGGGGGATGGGGCACCCCCTTTGACAGTGCATTATTCTGCATGTGCGGAAGGGGCCAGAGTCTTGACAAAACCTCCACAAGGCAGGGACAGTCTACCTTTTTTACTAGGGGAGTGGCAAATAACAGGGAAGGCCCTCATGCCACCCTTGGCTGATCACGCAGGAAACCCCCGTGGCACGCTGGCAACTGAATCCCAACGAGGCAAACTTCCTTGAACCCACATACAAGGAAGTTGCCGCGCACCTACTGTTCTTGATCTCAGCTTTCCCTGCGGGAAGCAAGAGCGCTCCGGGCACGGGCCTGATGCCGCCGTGGGGCAGAGAGGTCAGCTCCCCCATCCATAATTGGTCCATGTAAGTTTCCCACAGCATCCAGCTTGCAGAGGGTGGATGCAAAATGGTGAACATGATAGAAGGGGCGTACCATGGTGGGCAGCCCAAGCGGGTGGCCAAGCCCTGCCCCCTGCAGGCCAGCTTCTGCAGGTCGGATTCTGTCGCCGAGCCCTGCCCCCCCTGCAGGCTGGCTTCTGCCCTCCCCAGGGCCTGCGGAAGGCAGAAGCTGGCCTACAGGGAGGCCGGGAGTGGGGCGGGCCTCAGCAGCGTGTGGCTGGGGCACATGACGAAATGGCATGTGCTTGAGGAGATGGGTCATCCCATGTCCCCATTAGTGGTACACCACTGCACGATGGACAGATGGACCCAGAGGATGACTCACTGGAACAGAAGACGGACACCTGGGGCTCAGATCTTCCCAGTGTGACTGTAAGGCTCAGGGGCCTCCTTGCCTGCAGCTGCTCCTGTACCCATCCCAGCCTTTGCGGTCAACCTCAAAAATGATAGCTGGAGATCCCCTTGGATCACAACTGGTTTCCAAGCTACCAAGGTCAGTTCACCTGGAGAAAATGGCGACTTGGGAAGGTGGCTGCTATGGCCTTATAAACCCTCTGAAGACCCTCCCCTCTCCAAACCCCGCCCTCCTCAGGCTCCACCCCCAGCCTCTCCTGGTATTACCCAACCTGGACCTGGCAGCCCTATCACTGCTCCCATGCAGAGCCCCAGAATTGGAGAGGGGAAGAGGCAGTGGTGGGATCCAAAAATTTTAGTAACAGGTTCCCTCGCCAGCCCCCCCAGCAAAGGAGTCAGAGGCGTACCTAGGCAAACCTGAGCCCTGGGCAAAACCTGAGTTGGATGCCCCCCCCCCATGGGCAGCCACCCCACCACAATCCCCCCCAATTTTTTTTGCACCAGGTCATTTCTATATCATCATCACATTATAGAAAATGCCCCAACTCACAAATCTGAACACAGCAATGGTGAAACACACAGGTTCTTTGATAGAGACTGGTGAGATAAAAGGTACGAAAGGCTGAGAATCAATGAATTGCAGTACCTGAAAGGGATTCACCCAGTTCAGGGAGTGACATGATTAGTCGCAATTGCTCTATGGAACCTTCACATTCAAAGGCAGGATGCCTCTCGGGGAGGCGAGGGCGTGGAGACGGAAAAGCGGACCCAATGAGTAACCCCCTCTCGGCACACACAAATAATTAGTAACCCACTCTCGGGAACTGGTGAGAACCGGCTGGATCCCACCTCTGGGAAGGGGTTTGCAGCACCCAGTTCCTCCTCTACTGGGTCTCTCTTGCATGGCTTTGGGGAGTGCTCGGCCACTCCCCCCCCTGGCCTGTTTCTAGCCACCTCCTGAGGCTAGCACAGGGGGCTGCAAACGTTCCCCAAATTCCCCCGAAGTCTCATGAGAATTAGCCATCTCTTGAGACCTCAGAGGAACGGTGGGCGGCCCTGGCGGTCTCTTTCCCCCTCCCATTGCTCTAGCTCAGGGGTCTTCAAACTATGGCCCTCCAGATGTTCATGGACTACAATTCCCATCAGCCCCTGCCAGCATGGCCAAGTGGTAGGACTCATGGGAATTGTAGTCTATGAACATCTAGAGGGCCATAGTTTGAAGACCCCTGCTCTAGCTGGACTAAACCGCCAGCCGCTGTCGGCAGTGTGTGATGTGGGGCTTTGAAAGGCCCGTACCATGTTACCACTATTTTGAGGGTCTCCATTTGTGGGTAGGGAAATACATGCAGATTTTGGGGGCGGAGCCTGTTGAGGGCGGGATTTGGGGAGAGGCGGGGCCATGCCAGGGTATCACGGCACAGACTCCGCCCAGCCATTTTCTCCAGGGGAATTGGTCTTGGAGATCGATTGTAATATTTCCAAAGGACGTGACACAAACATTGTACCAGCTGATTATTAATGGTTATTATTGTAGGAGTAAAGATGTCATACAACTGTAATGATTAATTAGTCACTTGGAATCTTACTCTCTAAAATTCTTTGCTTTTCTTAGTGTCAATCACAGTCATTTGATATTAGTATTTATTGGAATACTGATGATTATGAGAATTTGTCAAAGTTGTTAATTAACTGCTATCTTATTTCTCCCCCCCCCATCAGTCTTAACTTTGTATAACAGAAATGATGTTATGATTATTAATGTTCTTGTTGTTTATAATGCTATGTTTATAATGTTGTGTTTATTGATCCTTTGTTTATTGATGTTTTGTTGCTTGATATTATGATTGTTGATGTTTGTTCACCGCCCTGAGCCCTTCGGGGGAGGGCGGTATACAATGCAATGCAATGCAATGCAATGCAATGCAATGCAATGCAATGCAATGCAATGCAATGCAATGCAATGCAATGCAATGCAATACAATATGTATGTTCTGAAGGGGAAGTCTAGTACAGAATGTACTGTCGAAGGCTTTCACAGCCAGATTGGTTGTTGTGGGTTTTCCGGGCTGTGCGGCCATGGACCACGGCCACACAACCCGGAAAACCCACAACAATCTAGTGCAGAAGGTTGAGGGGTGGGATTGGGGCTTAAACTAATGCTATGACAATCGATTTATCCTTGTTTCTACGATTCTATGTTTAATTTGATAATTTATAACCCGTTGCTTTTCATATGATTGGATTTTAATGCTGTATTTGTTATCATTGAAACCATTAAATAAAGCTTTTAAAAAAGAAAAATACACAAGATTGTAATGGCAGGATATCTCCAGGTAGCCCTAGCTGTTGTCCTGGCAAGTTTGGCTGCTGGTGGGTAGGGCTGAGTTGGGGCCTTATGGTGTTACTACCATTGCAGCAATTCTTCTTGCTGTCACTGTCCTTGTGGGTTTCCCCCCTGCTGGCACCCTGAGTTCCTGTGTGGGCAGAGGCGTAGCGAGGGGGAAAAGTGCCCGGTGCACTGGTGCGTCCCCCACCCCAGAACACCCCCACCCCAGAATGCCCTTACCACGCCCCCGGAACACCCTCGCCACACCCCTACAGGGGCGCATGCCCGGTGCATTGTGCACCCCGCTGTCCCCTTGGAGCTACGCCACTGTGCGTGAGTATCTCATGACTCCCAGGGGGCAGCTTTAGCAAGAGGGGTGGGCTGAGTCCCGACTCCCAGACAGTGACGTCACAGAGAACGCTGCATTCTTGACTTGGAGGCAGAAAGGGAACGTGGAAGGCGTATTTGTGCTAAGAGCTCGACAAGAACATCTTGCTTGGTAAGCGCTGGCCAGGAGCACGGGCGATTGTTCGCTTCCACTTCAATAAAGGAGCATATGCTCAAACCTCCAAAGGCATTTCTCTCCGCAGAGCACGCGGGAACGCTGCCCTCTCCCGCTCAGGCCATGTGGCTATAAATACCTCCGAGATGGTGATGTGGGCTGACACTGTGTTAAAACCGGCCCTGTTCTCTGCCGTCGATAGATAATTTCCCTGTCCACAAGCAAGGCTGTCCACGTACTGGCCGCCGCCGCCGTTCCCCTTAATAGATTTCTCCTTGCCTGTCAGGATGTTCTGTCTTTGCTGGTTCTAAACCCAGCGTGCCTGGGAGTTAAGCTGCTAGGTGGCCAAGTTATGCAGCTCTGATTCTGCACAGGCAACACAAACGGGTTAAATGAACCCGCTTTACAGTGCTGTCTTTTGCATGGGGAGTGGAGGGGCCAGCCGGGATCGCTGGGATCCCGGCGTCCGCAGGCGGCATGGTTCACCCGGGAAATGTTGCATTTCCCTGTAAACCACGCACTCGAGAATCCTCCCACCGAAAATCCTCCACCCACTTACTGGTACAATGTGGCAGCCACCTAGAAGAAGAAGAAGAAGAAGAAGAAGAAGAAGAAGAAGAAGAAGAAGAAGAAGAAGAAGAGGAGGAGGAGGAGGAGGAGGAGGAGTTTGGATTTATATCCCTTTCTCTCCTGCAGGAGACTCAAAGGGGCTTACAATCTCCTTGCCCTTCCCCCCTCACAACAAACACCCTGTGAGGTAGGTGGGGCTGAGAGAGCTCCGAGAAGCTGTGACTAGCCCAAGGTCACCCAGCTGGCGTGTGTGGGAGTGCACAGGCTAATCTAAATTCCTCAGATAAGCCTCCACAGCTCAGGCGGCAGAGCTGGGAATCAAACCCGGTTCCTCTAGATCAGATACACGAGCTTTTAACCTCCTACGCCACTGCTGCTCCTAGAGAATCCACTCTAATGGTAGCCACTTAAAGAATCCACCATAATGGTGGACAAAAGGAGAGAGAATAGTATGCTTCCTGCTTGCCGTAGTTCAGGCAAGCCGGAAGCGCCTGAAACCCGGGTTAAAGAGGAAAAGTCACTAATTATCGACTTTCATTCAACACAGGTTAGAAGCATTCGGGGGGGGGGGGTGAGTTCTGTAGGAACTTCTCGCCCGTAACGCTTGAAAAAAGGGCCTGAGCCCGTTATATTTGGCCGGTGCGGAATCACCCGCTGTGAATCCAGAGCTGAAAACAAATCAAACCAGAGGTCCCGCTTTATATGCTTTCTGCTTCTAGAGACTTTCAAAATGGTGTGGAGATGGGGGGGGGGGAGGTGGATGCTTAGTGAGAGGCGGTCATCTTTGTTGCTGCGTGATGATGTCACTTCTGACTTGACCTGGAAGAGCTGGCATTGCACTGGAGGGATGCTGTAGCATTCACCCCAAAATTGCTAGAGCGTTGGGGCAGGTGGCTGCGATGAAGATAGCTGCCCCTTTGTTTTGCTGGCCTGCTCCAGCAGACCAGATGAACTCCAGTAGGCATCGATAACAATTCCGAGGAGCTTGCCCACCAGCCTACTTATGTAGAATAGCAAACTAGACATAATAGTCGGGGATGCATAACCTTAGTCACCAAGTGGGCCAAATCTGGATTGGGGTTGCAGGGTGTGAGGAACAAGGATTTAATCAGAGGTGGGATCCAGCAGGTTCTCACGGGTTCCCGAGAGCAGGTTACTAATTATTTGTGTGTGCCGAGAGGGGGTTACTAATTGGAGATTTTGCCACGTGATTTTTGCCTTCGTTACGCCCCTCCTCTCAGCAGTAGCGCGCAGAACTTGAAGCAGTCTAGCAGGAGGTGCACCGGCGTGCGTGGCAGCCTGCGCCTGCGTGCATTCGTTTCCCTCCCAAGGACCGGCGCAGCGGCTGCGTCCTTGCCGCAGCCCCGCCCAGGAATGCCCCACCCCCATCATGCCCCGCCCAGCCCCATTGGCGCTACGCCACAGTTTGAATCCCACCACCATGGGAACCTGTTACTAAAATTTTTGGATCCCACCACTGGATTTAATGCTTTACCACCTCACAGAGCCTCCCTTGAGACCTTTCCTGGGCCACTTCCGCACATGCAGAATAATACACTTTCAACCCTTTTTCACAATTGTCTGCAAGTGGGTTTTGCTATTCCGCACAGTAAAATCCAGCTGCAAAGTGCACTGAAAGTGGATTGAAAGGGCATTCTTCTGCATGTGCGGAAGGGGCCCTGGTCTGAACCTCGGTCTCATGCCAGCAGAATTGTACTGTTTAATCTCTTGGCAGGTATCTGAGCTTTGGATTTTGAAGTAAGAGAAATTGAGTCCTCCCCTCCCCTCATATTTTATCTTTCATGGTATTAAAATATAAAATATGTTGATATTATGCAATGCTATACATATATGTTACATATTTCTGAGTTGCTAAACTTTTCCTGTGTCATTTGCTGGCGTTTGCATGTCGGCAGCAGCTTCCACAACCCCCCCCCCCAAAAAAAATGCCATTTAATTTTTTATGCTGGCCTGCGATCTATCAAAACTGCAGAGGTGTAGCAAGGGGGGAAAATGCCCGGGGCACCGGTGAATCCTCCGCCCTGGAATGCCCCCGCCCCTGGAATGCCCTCGCCACACCCCCACGGGGGTGCACACCCAGTGCGTTGCGCACCCCCCACCCAGTTGGAGCTACACCTCTGCAAAACCGCAATGGGGAAAGTCATGATGGGGAAGGGATAACTGTAAAGCATAGTGCAGTGGTGGTGAGCCTTTGGCACTCCAGATGTCCATGGACTACAATTCCCATCAGTCCCTGCCAGCATGGCCAATTGGCTCTAGGACAGTGGTGGCAAACCTTTGGCACTCCAGATGTTATGGACTACAATTCCCACCAGCCCCTGCCAGCATGGCCAATTGGCTCTAGGACAGTGGTGGTGAACCTTTGGCACTCCAGATGTTATGGACTACAATTCCCATCAGCCCCTGCCAGCATGGCCAATTGGCTCTAGGACAGTGGTGACGAACCTATGGCACTCCAGATGCCCATGGGCTACAATTCCCATCAGCCCCTGCCAGCATGGCCAATTGGCTCTAGGACAGTGATGGGGCTGATGGGAATTGTAGTCCATAACATCTGGAGTGCCAAAGGTTTGTCACTACGGGCATAGTGTTGAAAACAGGATAAAGGAGAATGAATACAACCAATTTTTTTTTAAAAAAACGAACATTTAAAAAGTCTCTTTAAAAAACGTACGCATAATTTTTTGTTCCTATCCTGCGCCATATTCTGGAACACTGCCAATAGTTACACATTAGCAAGTTCAGTTTCCCTTGTCTCTACTTGTTTTTGCAACCTCAAGGAAGTTGGTATTTTAAAAACCAGTTCTTCAGAAGACAAGTGGACACTGCTCCATATTGTGGCGTTCTTGTGCTCCCATGGAAATGTTACATCTTCACAGGTCTGGAAGTCTTTGGATTTTTGCCAGTTGGCAAAATTTTGGACCGGGTGGTTGAGATCAGCAATAAAATGTGTGATTTTTTTCCCCTGTAGCAATTTAGATAAGCTCCGTGAAAGGCTAAGGTTGGCTTGTGTCCAACTTTTTTTTAACCTTTTAGAGCATGATGGAAAAGTCTATAGTATCCATAAAACTCTCCTCCCATATCACAGTTCTTCCTGACGGCTTTCTTCAGCGTGGTATAGTAGCTAACAGCAAGTGGATTCTAATCTGGAGAACCGGGTTTGATCCCCCACTCCTCCACCTCAGTGACAGAGGCTTATCTGATGAACCAGATGCATTTCCACACTCCTACATTCCTACTGGACGAGTCACAGTTCTCTCAGAACTCTCTCAGCCCCACCTGCCTCCCAAGGTGTCTGTTGTGGGGAGAGGAAGGGAAAGGAGCTTGTAAGCCACCTGGAGTCTCCTTACAAGAGAGAAAGGTGGAGCATAAATCCAAACTCTTCTTCCTCCAAAACGAGTGATTTCTTTTCCCGTAGTCATGTAGATAAGCTCTGTGAAGGGATAAGGTTGGCCTGTGTCCACGCTTTTAAAATCTTTTAGAGCCCAATGAAAAAGCCACAGGCTTACGTTGGGGATGAACTTTGCAGAACGGTTCCCTTTGGTGAAGAAGCAGCAGTATCTCGGTTTAGTGAAAGGGCCTTTAGAAAATGGCTCTCTTATATCTTTGACTCCCGCTCCGGATAGGCTCAAACCCCGGCATTGTTTTTGCTATACAAAGTCTTTACAAATCTGAAGAGTCGCAGTGCGCGTGAGGGACTCATGTGGCTGCCATCTGACGTCCAAACGATGTTTCCCGAATAAAGGTGACTTTATAGGCATCCGATTGCTACGGAGGGTCGGCCTGATCTCAGGGAAATAAGGCATACCCAAAACTTCCCAGAATTAAAGCTGAAATAGATTTCGGGGGGAAAGAGTCTTTCAACACACAACCATAAGCTAGAGTCCACCTGCAAAAGTCAAATCCGAATTGTTCGTAGTGATCTGAGCTATTGGGGTTCTATTGTCACAGACCAGGAAAGGGATTTGGGCATCTAGTTGACAGTTCCATGGGAATGTCAACTCAATGCATGGCAGCTGTGAAAAAGGCAAACTCTATGCTGGGGATCATTAGAAAGGGAATTGAGAATAAAACTGCAAGGATTGTCATGCCCTTATATAAAGCAGTGGTGCGACCGCACTTGGAGTACTGTGTCCAGTTCTGGTCGCCGCATCTCAAAAAGGATATTGAGGAGATAGAAAAAGTGCAGAGAAGGGCAACAAGGATGATTGAGGGACTGGAGCACCTTCCTTATGAGGAGAGGCTGCAGCGTTTGGGACTCTTTAGTTTGGAGAGGAGACAGCTGAGGGGGGATATGATTGAAGTCTACAAAATTATGCATGGGGTAGAAAATGTTGACAGAGAGAAATTTTTCTCTCTTTCTCACAATACGAGAACCAGGGGGCATTCATTGAAAATGCTGGGGGGAAGAATTAGGACTAGTAAAAGGAAACACTTCTTCATGCAACGTGTGATTGGTGTTTGGAATATGCTGCCACAGGAGGTGGTGACGGCCACTAACCTGGATAGCTGTAAAAGGGGCTTGGACAGATTTATGGAGGAGAAGTCGATCTATGGCTACCAATCGATCCTCCTTGATCTCAGATTGCAAATGCCTTAGCAGACCAGGTGCTCAGGAGCAGCAGCCGCAGAAGGCCATTGCTTTCACATCCTGCATGTGATCTCCCAAAGGCACCTGGTGGGCCACTGTGAGTAGAAGAGTGCTGGACTAGATGGACTCTGATCTGATCCAGCAGGCTAGTTCTTATGTTCTTATTGAGTTGCAGGGTTGTTGGGGAAACTCTTGTGGGTGTTACCCTCCCCTTCCCCTCTTTTACTGGTCCTACCGGTGAACTTGTCTAATCAGTAACTGTTATACTAGTGGTGCCCATAGTGTGATTCCCATGATGCTCATTAGCAGTGGTGGGATTCAGCAGGTTCGCACCAGTTCGGCAGAACCAGCTGTTAAAATGGCGCTGGTAAACAATCGGTTGTTAAAATTATTTGAATCCCACCCCTGCTTGTCAGGCATCATGAAAGGCATCCCGTCAATTCCTGCTGTTCTCCATAGTTGCTTTGAACAGCGATGAGAGAAAAAAAACAAAAACGAAACAGCCGCTAGCCTTTGGTTTTACCATAGAGTTTCCACCAATTCCTAGAACTACCCATTGTTACTTCTGGATTGTACCTGGGACTATTTCTGATACCACTCTTAACCCCCACATCCTTGCCCCAACCCTCCCATTTATTGCCAGTGAAAAGTATAGAGTTTGTGGGGATTCCTAGAGCGACCTTTTGTCACTTCTGGATTGTGCCTGGATGTACCATTGGGTAGCTGGCAAAATCATCGATACAACCTCCAGGCGGTGGCTGGAGATCTCCTGAAATTGCCACTAATCTCCAAGCTGCAGAGATTATCCATCTATCCATCTATCCATCTATCCATCTATCCATCCACCCACCCATCCATCCATCCATCCATCCATCCACCCACCCACCCATCCATCCATCCATCCATCCATCCATCCATCCATCCATCCATCCATCCATCCATCCATCCATCCATCAATTGGATTTATTAATTGCTCCACCCCTGTTGGACTCTGGGCGGTGTACAACATTATTTCATAACACAGAAGCTATAACAAGGGAGCAAATAAAAATAAAATTAAACAGGCTCCAATAAATACAAAAACTAAACCCCATTGAAACAGCGAACAATATACAAAAGGCACCCAGCAATTAGAAGATTAGTTCACCTGGAGAAAGTGGTCGTGTTAAAAAGGGGACTCCATGGGATTATAGCTCACTGAATCTCTTCTCTTCCTCAAACTCTGCCTTTCTCAGTCTCCATCCCCAAAATCTGAAGGTATTTTTCCTACCAGAGCTGGCAACCTTATCGCTGTCACAAATCCCATGTCCCTGCCCCCCAACCCTCCCGCTGGTGTCAACCCTACACATCACGCAAATTGTGCCATTTGACCTCTGGCGCACACGGCTTGGGAACTAAATATACTTCTGAACTTCACTCAGCTATTGCCAACCATGTAAACCACTATGCCAGCGTGGTGTAGTGGTTCAGAGCTGGAGGATTCTAATCTGGAGAACCGGGTTTGATTCCCCACTCCTCCACCTGAGGGACAGAGGCTTATCTGGCGAACCAGATGTGTTTCCACACTCCTACATTCCTGCTGGGTGACCTTGGGCTAGTCACAGTTCTCTCAGAGCTCTCTCAGCCCCACCTACCTCACCAGGTGTCTGTTGTGGGGAGAGGAAGGGAAAGGAGCTTTTAAGCCACCTCGAGTCTCCTTACAGGAGAGAAAGGTGGGGTATAAATCCAAACTCCTCTTCTTCTTCTAAAGCCCTTTCGCGTATTACATAATTATCTAATGACTTTATCCTTTTCGGCAACCTGCCTGCGCACCGAATCTACCAGCTTCTGAGACGGAGCGTTAAACGAGTGGGTAGCATGACTCCAAATCAACCTTTCGGGAGCGCAATTTGTTTGAAGCGTTGGCCTTCAGTTCCCGGCGCATCTCCGCAGAGCTGGCTGTCAATTGGGCTTTTCATCCCCGACTTTTATAGCATCATTTATCAGAGTGAGCAATTGCTTCAAACAAACAAATTAATAAACTCATGCGCGCATCTGGAAGGCAGCCACTGAACGGCTTTGCATGGTTGTGTTTCAATAAGCTGTTGGTCTCTAGTGTGTGAAGAAGTAATTAGTTGGCATGCTCAGCTGGACCCCGCCATCACTGCTCTTCAGGAACGGCCAAATTCTAGCCGTGTGCGTGTATGTAGACAGCTGGCACTTTGGATTGCTTGTCCAAGAGAACATTCCAATGGCTTGAGCAGGATGTGGCTTAGTGGTAGACGATCTGCTTCGTAAGCAAAAGGTTGTAAGTTCGATCCCTGGCATCTCTAGTTTAATAGGACAGGTCGTAGGCAGCAGTGGGATTCAGCCGGTTCGCACCACTTTGGCAGAACCGGTTGTTAAAATGGTGCTTGTAAACAACCAGTTGTTAAATTATTTGAATTCCCATCCCCGGAACCAGTTGTTCAATTATTTGAATCCCACCACTGGGAATCAGACTCTGAAAAGATGTTGTTGTTAGTCTGTGTACACAAGACCCATAGAGTTGGAAGAGACCACAAGCGCTGTCCAGTTTCTCTGTCATGAAGGAACATACAGTCAAAGAACTCCCGACAGATGGCCATCCAGCCTCTGTTGAAAAACCTCCAAAGAAGGAAACCCCACCACACTCCGAGGCAACGTATTCCACTGTTGAATAGTGCTTACGTAACCTCAGCTTGTGGGTTCTGTGGGGCAGAACTTGGAATGAGTTTGCAACAACAATTTTTAAAAACAAAATGGTTTACTTTCTTAACATATAACATATAACATCAACATTTAACATCACGCTTCAAGGTCCTGTTCAGGTTGCATTTTCAAGTCTTTATATTTATAGTCTACTGATACTGCCAAGTCCAATTCTTCTTTGCAAGTGGGTTGGCTCCTGAAGACTCCAAGGGCTTGATGAACAGGATTCAACATGGTGAAGGTTTCCAGGAGAACTCTCACCCATTACAAACATTGAAAACAAGGTGTTAAGGGCTTATACAAATCAAGGTCCGAGTCTGGTAGCCTTGTCTCTTCCTCCTACATGAGATCTGCTGCAGCCTCTTGCTGCTTTGAGTCTCCACCCCTTTATGGGTCAACCCATTCTGAGCATGGGGGTTACACTTACCATCAGGAAGTTCTTCTCTATGTCCTAGTCTCTGGAGCAGCAGAAAACAACATGACATCTTCAACATGACATCTCTTCAAATATTTACATATGGCTATCATGTCACCTCTTAACCTCTTCTTCAGACTAAACATACCTAGCTCCCTAAGCTGCTCCTCATAGGGCAGGGGTGGCCAACCTATGGCACTCCAGATGTTCATGGACTACAATTCCCACCAGCCCCTACCAGCATGGCCAATTGGCCATACTGGCAGGGGCTGATGGGGATTGTAGTCCATGAACAGCTGGAGTGCCATAGGTTGGCCACCCCTGTCATAGGGCATGGAATCCAGGCCTTTGACCATTTTGGTTGCCCTCCTCTGGACCTGTCCCATCTTGTCAACATGCTTCCTGAGTTGTGGTGCCCAGAACTGGACACAGGGCCTTTCCCCACTTCCCTTAAGCCCCACGCTACTCGAGGAGAGTAGCGCGGGGTTCCTCGACACTCCCCACTGAGAGGGGCGGTGACAGCGCAGCCGCCCCGAAGCTGCTGCTGTCGCGCCCCTCAGTGCGCAGCATCCCAGGCGATCTTCTCAACGGCGCCTTTTGATGGCCCCGCGCAGAGCGCGGGGTCGTGGGGACGGCCGGGCGCGCGCCTGGGATGCTGCGCGCTGAGAGCAGCACGCGGCATAGAGGGGAAGGACAAAAGTGGGGAAAGGCCCACAGTATTTCAGGTGAGTTCTCATCAATGCGGAACAAAGTGGTGCTATTACATCCTTTGATCTAGACCAGTGTTTCCCAACCTTTTCGACATCGTGGTACCCTTGACCTCGCTCTTCATATCTCAGGGTACCCCTGAGGTTCATTTTATATTTTTTTTGCATTTTTTAGGTTTTTTCCCGTTTTTGACCTGCAGGTGGGGGGAGTGGCAAGCAGGGGGAGGGGAGGGAAAGCAGCATTGACAGCTGCGTTGTTTGTTTGCCTAAATTCGACATGGATTGGGGGGATTGAAAGGGAGAGCTCCGTTTAAATCTACCCCCCCAATCCACACCAAATTTAGGCAAATAAAACAATGCTGTTTTTCAGTGTTGTTTAAAGGGAGCCCATGAAGCTTCCAAACCCCCCCTTCAAAATCCATTTGATTCCGGGGGGGGGGGCAGATGGTAGCATTGTCATGGTACCCCTGGGACGTGCTCATGGTACCCCAGGGTACCACGGAACCCTGGTTGGGAATCACTGATCTAGACACTATATGCCTCTTGATGCAGCCCAGAATTGCACTGGCTTTCTGGGATGCCACGTCACACTGCTACTCATGTTCAGTTTGTGGTCTACTAAGACTCCCAGATACCTTTCACATGTACCAGCCCTCTGCGGACTGACTTAGTTTTTTGTGCAGTAAGAAAAAACTAAGTCAGTCCATGGAAGTCAGGCCAATCAAATGCTTTTCAGTGGGCGGCAGACCCATCTTCAGAGGCTAAGATTTTCTTATGTGCGTCTGCGTAGCTATTAACACAGGTCCTTGGAAATTAAAAAAAATTAGGAAAACTATATATTGCCGGAATCGACAGGACTAGCTGAGTACGACAATGTACTTTTTGGGCTGAATCCAGGGTCGGAGCCTGCAGAGCAAACGCCCTGAGTCAACCTTCAGCCAGTGGCAGTAGGAAGAATCCCTTTGGCCGCTCACAAAATGTTGGGCGCAAGCTGAGGGTGAAACCGACCAGAGAGCAAAGCAGTCGGGCAGGAAACATAAGAAGCCTTCTGAGCTCTGCATTCCGGAGAAGTCTTGCAGGAGGCTTAGAAGAAAAGGGGCATTTTGAAGTTTGTTTGTTTTTTTTAAAAAGACATCCTGAGCAGAAATAAGGCATTCAAAGGACGTCTTGGGGAAAAGGCTGAGTGGAGCGCCATCCCAAGATGCCTTGTGTTTTGCATTCTCAGGATGTCTTATTTCAGCTGCGCAGAACGGACCATAGTTTTCTCAGAACTCTCTCGGCCCCACCTACCTCTCTCTTACAGGGAGAGGAAGGGAAGGAGTTTGTAAGCTGCCTGAAGTCTCCTTACAGGAGAGAAAGGTGGGGCATAACCCCAAACTCCTCTTCCTCTTCAATTCCGGATTTGAGCTCAGATCCATTTGTTCTTCTTGTCTCATTTGTTTCAGGCTTTCTTGTTGCTTGTTTTTTTTTAAAAGCAGTGTGTTTTGGATGTATTGTGCTTTTTTTTAATGTACCGTACGCCTCCTTATTCTTTACGTGGAAGGTAGGCTAAGTGTTTTCCAAATGAACACATCTGTCTGCATGCGATATAAATTGCATGCAAATGCACATAATACGTGGATGCATTACAAATGAATTTACAACGGGAAAGGCATAAAACAAAACAAAACAGGAATCTGAAACTGTTGACATGCAGAGAGTCAAATCTCAAAAAACCAAACCAAACCGGACCCGTTTGCCAAATCGAAGCAGGATCCTCATTGGCTCCCTTTACATTTTGTGGGACTAACCTGAAATAGAAACATTGGCTTCGCAACAATGCATTGGGGAATCAAAAGGGACAAGTACAATCATAAGAACATAAGAAAGAGCCTGCCGGATCAGATCAGAGTCCATCTAGTCCAGCTCTCTGCTACTCGCGGTGGCCCACCAGGTGCCTTTCGGAGCTCACATGCAGGAGGTGAAAATGATGGGATTTGGCAAGTGCCAGTCACACAATCCAGTAATGAAGGAATTAATTGGTGCATGCTAATTAGCAGCAGTGGCGTAGGAAGTTAAGAGCTCGTGTATCTAATCTGGAGGAACCGGGTTTGATTCCCCGCTCTTCCGCCTGAGCTGTGGAGGCTTATCTGGGGAATTCAGATTAGCCTGTACACTCCCACACACACCAGCTGGGTGACCTTGGGCTAGTCACAGCTTCTTGGAGCTCTCTCAGCCCCACCCACCTCACAGGGTGTTTGTTGTGAGGGGGAAGGGCAAGGAGATTGTAAGCCCCTTTGAGTCTCCTGCAGGAGAGAAAGGGGGGATATAAATCCAAACTCCTCCTCCTCCTCCTCCTCCTCCTCCTTCTTCATCATCATCATCTAATTAGTTAGTGAGGTCAGAAGTCAGTGACCAGGTAATTGATACCTATTGGTCAAGCAGACCTGGCATGGGCTACATGCCAGTCTGCACGTAGGCTTTAGATATATTTCTTGTTTTCTTCCAAGTTACCCTTCCCTGTTAGTAAGTAAGCTTTATTTCAGTAAAGCAACTGTCTCTGCCTCCTTATTGCACTAACTCTGCTCTATAAGTATATTTTTTCTAACAGAAAGCAATGGCCTTCTGCTGCTATACAGAACTCTTCGGCTAGAAAAAAGTTCAACATACTCAGAACTTAACTCAGACTCATCATATACAAATACTTTTCCCCGCCCACGCAACAGCCTCTTATTGGTTTAGAATCACAGTTGAATTCACCAATCATGTTAAAGGTTAATCTTTGCTACTTTTTGCCCCTAGACTGACTGTCTCCGTCCTTGGGCTGGGCAAACCTTCTGCTAACTTGAAATAACCCTTTAGTGAATTTTTCACTCTTTTTAAATATATCATGACAAGGCTGGCAGGAGCCAGTGTAACCCCTATGTTCAGAATGGGATGACCCAGAAAGGGGTGGAGTCTGAAAAGAAGCCGAAGGCTGCAGAACTCATGAGGCTGGAGGAAGCAAACCTACCAGGCTGGGACCTGGATATATTATTATAAGTCTTTAACACCTTGTTTAAGGTAACTGCAATGTTGTTGGGAACTAGTGGGAAGGGAGCTGTTTATTATTATTTTTTGCTATATTGTAAATGTTAGAATTTATTGCTTCAGGGCTTTTTGTGAGAGTTCTTTTGGGGACCTTCATCATCTGGAATCCACTACACCAAGTTTCTAGAGATTTCAAGGAGCCATCAGCTTGCAGGAAGAAATGGACTTGGCATTGCAAGACTGTAAACAGAAGGACTTGAAATGCAACTTAACAGGACTGCGGAGTGTTAATGTTAAATGTTAATGTTTAATAAGTGTGATTTGTTAAGAAAAGCAAACCATTTTGTCAGTGGTGGGATCCAAAAATTTTAGTAACAAGTTCCCATGGTGGTGGGATTCAAACTGTGGCGTAGCGCCAATGGGGCTGGGCGGGGCACGACGGGGGCATGGCCGGGCATTCCGGGGGTGGGGCATTCCTGGGCGGGGCTGTGGCAAGGACGCAGCCGCCGCGCCGGTCCTTGGGCGGGAAACGAATGCACGCAGGCGCAGGCTGCCACGCACGCCGGTGCACCTCCTGCTAGACTGCTTCAAGTTCTGCGCGCTACTGCTGAGAGGAGGGGTGTAACGAAGGCAAAAATCACGTGGCAAAATCACCAATTAGTAACCCCCTCTCGGCACACACAAATAATGAGTAACCTACTCTCGGGAACCTGTGAGAACCTGCTGGATCCCACCTCTGCATTTCGTTTTAAATTTAGTTGTTGCAACTCCTTCCAAGTTCTGCCCCACAGAACCCACAGCTAGAGGTTACACCAGCAAGATCAAGGCAATATAGACGTCAAGCGCACTTTCTGTCGTGTAAGGCAATGCTATCTCTTGACTCCTCCAGAGGCGAAGTACGTTGCCGAATTACGAACAGAACTATAAGGGGAACAAAACCAACTCTTCATCCCTGATTTTTGAGCCTTTCACTCAGTGCTAGAGACATGTCTTGTGTAAGTCCCCAGGAGTGTGAACCTGTAAGCCTGTCATGGCTTTTCAGTGTGACTTGCGCACAAGGTGCTCCCAACGGATTTTTGCTCTAAAGGCATAACAGCTTCCTGAAGGGAGGGCGTTAAGTGCCACCTTCGTGCATAACTCAGGGGAAATGACTCTGCAGCAGTATAATGAACGCCGTTGAGTTGCGAAGGCGGCCGGAATTGGTTTGTGCCGCAACAACTCAGTCTGGGGCACAGCGCTGAAATAAATGTTAGGACATGGAGATCTCGGAACAATTCCTGCCGGGAGGAACTCTCGGGAGGATTAAATACCGAGAATCCATTTGTTCCCCCCTCCTGACGATTTCAAGATAATTTGAACATGCTGTTTTCTCCCCCGAAACAGCAGTAAAATTGGGAATAAGTACAGCCTCCTACCTAAGAGAGACGTGACTCTCCCTTGTACGGTTTTGACACCGGCATTTTAAAGCAAGTCACTCTTTTTCTACTTCGTCTCTGCTCAGGGATTCTTTGCTGAGTGACTGTGGGCTGAAACGGACTCCGAAGCAAAGTGTAATGTGGTCAGTCGCCTTCTTCCATGAATGGAGTGCCCGTAAGTCATCTAGACTTGACAGCAAGAAAAAAAGCCACGTAGTAGCTCTTGCCGCAAATACTTTAAAATGATTTGAAACAGGAAGTGAAACATTCTCTCTGTGGAATTCCGCATTTCCCTGAAGTCCCTGGACCAGTGATGGCGAACCTTTTCGAGACCGAGTGCCCAAATTGCAACCCCAAACCCACCTATTTATCGCAAAGTGCCAACATGGCAATTTAACCTGAATACTGAGGTTTTAATTTAGAAAAAACAGTTGGCTCCGAGGCGTGCATTACTCGGGAGTAAGCTTGGTGAAGCAACCGTGCAACACTTCGAATGAGTGAATCATGAACCTAGGAGGGTTTACTCAGAAGCAAGCCCCATTGCCAGCAACTCCCAGGTAAAGGATCGTGCTTACTCCCAGGTAAAGGATCGTGCCCAGGCCAGCCTAGACGTGTGTATGGGGGGTGATTTTCCGCCCCCCACATGACGAACTCTGTGCACGCGTGCCCACAGAAAGGGCTCTGAGTGCCACCTCTGGCACCCGTGCCATAGGTTCGCCACCACTGCCCTAGACTATCTGTGGTCAGTCTCCGTTCCCCTCCCCCTGGTATTTGAGTCTTTCCGCTGTTTCTTTGCCATTTGGGGGGGCTATTCTTTGACAGATGCATCACAGAAGGCCCAGTGAATCACAGCACGGAACTACAAAGCATAGAAGGCAAGAATCGATAACATACTCAAAAAAGGGCCAGAATCACAACATGGTGGCCAAATTGTTTTGAGGGGGTGAGTGCGAACATAAATCGTGGTGAAAAGGGCATCGAAAACGTTTTAGAAACATTTGGGAGGCTTGGTGCGGAAAGGACCTGTGTTGGATGAGGCTTACACCCGAGTAAACACCCACAAGAGCGGAGATCTGAATTCTGCTGCCACTGAACGATCCTTTTTACAAAGCCACAAATAATTAGGACTGCTGCATAAACCAATTATACCGCAACCAAATGCATTGTGATATAATTGCCGCATAATCCTTTGCCTTTACAAGAAACCCACCACGTTGCTTGACAATTAATGCTCAGAATTTGCACCGCTTCTCTTTCAGACAGGCGAGGCCGGTCTTCGTCTCCCTGACAAATTAACTGTTGTGCTCCATAAATCTCATCGCTCCACTTTCTGACGAGGTTAGCAGCACTTTGCGGAGAAACACATTAAGGAAATGATCTACTCCTGCATTCGTCTAGTCAGTTTTTAATTGTGATGAAGCTCTCGCCGGTGCTTCAAGGATTTCTTTCTTTTCTTTTCCTTGCGTGGCATTTACTGATCCTCCACGAGGACGGGGTCTGATTGGCAGCAGTACCGGGCTTCGGCTTTAATTTCCTCACGAGTCAGGGAAGGGAATGCAATAGATGGAGCCATGGGTTCAAAAGTAGGAGGTCCTTGGTTGAAATTCTGACAACCGGCTCTTTTTGCATGGCTGTTCGTCACTGGGAGGGCTGCAGCATGTGAGAATGGACAGAACTTAAAAATCATAGAATCATAGGCCCTTTCCGCACGGGCCTAATACAGCGCTCTGGGGACGGCAAAAACGCCGTCCCCAGGGAGCTGTTCGCATGGAGGGCACAGCTGCTTCGCAGCCGCGCCGCCCTCGCGCCTCCCCAGCAGCGCGAAGCCGCTGTTTCCCAACCTCGCTCCCCGAGCGAGGTTTTTGGGAAACAGCGGCTTCCAACCACTGCTGTGCGAATGGCTGTGGCTGGAAGGTGCCATCCCTTCCCCCCCGTTCCAATCGACTTACCTTCCCTGTGACCGTCTGGCGCATCGCCGAGGCCTGAGGACACGCCCCCGCTGCCCTGCGACTCCGAAGCGGTCGCGCAGGGCAGGGGGCCGTGTCCCCTGGCCTCAGCGACGCGCCGGACGGTCACAGGGAAGGTAAGTCTATCGGGCGACGGCGCAGCGCGGTGCTGTCGTCCCGGTAGTTTCTGGGACCGTTTGTGCGAACTGTCCCAGGGGGATTGGGTTAGCGTCATGTACGTCGACCCAACCCCCACTGTGCCCGTGCGGAAACGGCCATAGAGTTGGAAGAGGCCCCAAGGGCCATCAAGTCCAACCCCCTGCCATGCAGGAACACACCATCAAAGCACTCCTGACAGATGGCCGTCCAGCCTCTCTTTCAAAACCTCCCAAGAAGGAGACTCCACCACACTCCGAGGGAGTGCCTTCCACTGTTGAACAGCCCTGATTGTCAGGAAGGTTTTTTTTAAGGTTTAGGTGGAATCTCCTTTCCTTCACTGTGAACCCATTACTCAGCAGCAGAAAACAAGCTTGCTCCCTCTCCAACATGACATCCCTTTAGATATCTAAACATGGCTATCATGTCCCCTCTTCACCTTCTCTTCACCAAACTTAACATCTCCAGCTCCCTACGTCTCTCCTTATGGCGATGGGAAGGGCAACCTGGTACAAGGTGAGAGATGATGAAGAAGAAGAGTTTGAATTTATACCCCACCTTTCTATCCTTTAAGGCACAGGTGTCAAACTTGTGGCCCTCCAGATGTTCATGAACTACAATTCCCATCAGTCCTTGCCAGTATAGCCAATGCTTATGTTGGGAGGGACTGATGGGAATAGTAGTTCATGAACATCTGGAGGGCCACAAGTTTGACACCGCTGCTTTAAGGAGACTCAATGCAGGGGTGGGCAACTATGGCCCTCCAGATGTTCGTGGACTACAATTCCCATCAGCCTCTGCCAGAATAGCCAATTGGCCATGCTGGCAGGGACTGATGGGAATTGTAGTACACGAACATCTGGAGGGCCATAGTTGCCCACCCCTGCAATAGAGACTCCTTACAGAGAGCAGCAGTGGCGTAGTGGTTAAGAGCAGGTGCATTCTAATCTGGAGGAACCAGGTTTGATTCCCTGCTGTGCTGCTTGAGCTGTGGAGGCTTATCTGGGGAATTCAGATTAGCCTGTGCACTCCCACACACGCCAGCTGGGTGACCTTGGGCTAGTCACAGCTTCTTGGAACACTCTCAGCCCCACCCACCTCACAGGGTGTTTGTTGTGAGGGGGGAATGGCAAGGAGATTGTCAGCCCCTTTGAGTCTCCTGCAGGAGAGAAAGGGGGGATATAAATCCGAACTCCTCCTCCTCCTCCTCCTCCTCCTCCTCCTCCTCCTCCTCCTCCTCCTCCTCCTCCTCCTCCTCCTCCTCCTCTTCTTCTTCTTCTTCTTCTTCTTCTTCTTCTTCTTCTTCTTCTTCTTCTTCTTCTTCTTCTTCTTCTTCTTCTTCTTCTTCTTCTTCTTCTTCTTCTTCTTCTTCTTCTTCTTCTTCTTCTTCTTCAAGGTGGCTTACAAGCTCCTTTCCCTTCCTCTCCCCACAACAGGCACCTTGCGAGGTAAGTGGGGCTGAGAGAGTTCTGAAGAACTGTGACTAGCCCAAGGTCACCCGGCTGGAATTTGGAGTGGGAACACATCTGGTTCACCAGACAAGAGTTTACCACTCCTGTGGAGGAGTAGGGAATCAAACGTGGCCCTCCAGATTAGAGCCTACCTGCTCTTAATCACTACGTCACACTGGCGGTGAACAGAGGTGATTTGCCGTTGCCTGCCTGTGCAGAGAAAATGGCTTTTTCCAAGGGCATCACACCCCTATTGCATTCCCACCCACCCCTCAGAGTCCACCCTTTCCAGACTCGGCCCATAAAACCTCCAGGCAACTCCAGCCAGGATTTACCCTGCTTAGTATCCATGATGTGAAAAGAACAGGTTAGCCTGGGCCAGTGGTGGCGAACCTTTGGCACTCCAGATGTTATGGACTACAATTCCCATCAGCCCCTGCCAGCATGACCAATTAAGCATGCTGGCAGGGGCTGACGGGAATTGTAGTCCATAACATCTGGAGTGCCAAAAGTTCACCACCACAGGCCTGGGCTACCCTGGTCAGGGCATAGAACTTAGGTATCCTCTCAAATACTCTGATGTTTAATGGAGTCCATTTGCATGAATGGACTATGGACAAATGTGACAAACTGTGTGGACACAAAATCATGGAATCATAGAGCTGGAAGAGACCCCAAGGGCCATCAAGTCCAACCCCCTGCCATGCAGGAACACACCATCAAAACCATCCAGCCTCTCAATGGTCGTTTCCCCACTTACCTCGACCAAAGGTTGCTGCGCGCTACTCCCAGCGTGCATCATTTCTGGCGCCCTCCCGGGCTTCCCCATTACCTCGTGCTCTGCACGGGGTCATCAAAAGGCGCCGTTTTGAGGAGCGCCAGGAATAAGGTGACCAGATGGCGCCTTCAGCTCCTGGGCCGCTCCCCCCACAGACAATTTGTCCCGTGTCCCATGGGTTATTTCAATTGTCATGATTTTTGGGAGGCTGCCGCACTGCCTTGCGCCCCAGAAGGCAGTGCGGCAGCCTCCCAAAAATCGGGACAATTGAAATAACAAATTGTTTGAAGGCGGGACTGTCCCACCAAAAGTGGGACGTCTGGTCAGCCTGGCCAGGAATGACGCGCGCTGAGGGGGCGCGACAGCAGCAGTGTCGGGGCGGCTGCGTTGTCGCCGCCCCTGTAGTGGGGAGTGCCGGGGGACCCCACGCTACTTGGGGAGAGTAGCGTGCAGCAGCAGGTAAGTGGGGAAATGACCAATAAAAACCTCCAAAGAAGGAGAGTCCACCACAAATGAGGAAAAGACAACCATGCCATTTTTACTTCATTTTGTGTTTGTCGCTGCGAGCCTTTCATCTGGCTCCTTTTTATCAATGTGGTTTCTGCCTGTTTATTTTTTTTTCCGGCCTATTTTTTCAAATCCGTTTGAATGTCATTGATTTATTGAGGAACTTTTTGTTCTGCCCCCCCCCTCCCCCCAACACCGTCTGGGCTGGTTAACGACGGAACCGTGAGCAATGCAATTATTTTACAATGTTTTGACAAAATACTGACAATAAATTTCTCAGCGGTAAAATAGTCATCCATAAAATCAGCACTTGAACATTTCAGACAGAAGGCAGATTATAGGAAGGGGATTAATAACCACAGAGAAAGGAAAAATTATCTAAAAACCTAGGCAAAGAGAAATGTCTTCTTTTGGTACTCAAAAGCAAGACCCCTTCCGCACATGCAGAATAATGCACTTTCAATCCACTTTCTCAATGATTTGCAAGTGGATTTTGCTCTTCCGCGCAGTAAAATCCAGCTGCAAAGTGCATTGAAAGTGGATTGAAAGTGCATTTTTCAGCATGTGCGGAAGGGGCTATGAGATGTGTGGATGTGTGTGTTCTGCTGTGAGGAGCCATCAATGAAAAAGTCCTGTTGCTAAACCCCACTCACTTTCATTCTGCCATAGGTTCAGAATTGTAATCTACAATTTATATGCAAATGGAACATAGCATCAACAACTGCATATGTAACCTCTATCTGTGGGTTCTGTGGGGCAGAACTTGGAATGAGTTTGCAACAACAAATTTTAAAAACAAAATGGTTTACTTTCTTAACATATAACATATAACATCAGCATTTAACATCACACTTCAAGGTCCTGTTCAGGTTGCATTTTCAAGTCCTTATATTTACAGTCTTCTGATACTGCCAAGTCCAATTCTTCTTTGCAAGTTGGCTGGCTCCTGAAGACTCCAAGGGCTCGATGAACAGGAGTCAACATGATGAAAGTTTCCAGGAGAACTCTCACCCATTACAAAAAAAAAAACACAACCCTTAACAAGGTGTTAAGGGCTTATACAAACCAAGGTCCGAGTCTGGTAGCCTAGTCTCCTCCAAACTACATGAGCTCTGCAGCCTTCTGCTGCTTTGAGTCTCCACCCCTTTCTGGGTCAACCCATTCTGAGCATGGGGGTTACATATACATTGAACAGGAATAATTCAGCGCACGGATACAGAAAACAGCGTAAAAGAGAGACCCACCCTTATGATCTGATATGACCTGCCTTTGCTAGAGATTGCCAGGTGTCTCCTGGAGGTTGGCAACCCCTAGAACAGTGGTGGCAAACCTATGGCACTCCAGATGTCCATGGACTACAATTCCCATCAGCCCCTGCCAGCATGGCCAATTGGCTCTAGGACAGTGGTGGCAAACCTTTGGCACTCCAGATGTTATGGACTACAATTCCCATCAGCCCCTGCCAGCATGGCCAATTGGCTCTAGGACAGTGCTGGCGAACCTATGGCACTCCAGATGTCCATGGACTACAATTCCCATCAGCCCCTGCCAGCATGGCCAATTGGCTCTAGGACAGTGGTGGCGAACCTTTGGCACTCCAGATGATATGGACTACAATTTCCATCAGCCCCTGCCAGCATGGCCAATTGGCTCTAGGACAGTGGTGGCGAACCTTTGGCACTCCAGATGTTATGGACTACAATTCCCATCAGCCCCTGCCAGCATGGCCAATTGGCTCTAGGACAGTGGTGGCAAACCTTTGGCACTCCAGATGTTATGGACTACAATTCCCATCAGCCCCTGCCAGCATGGCCAATTGGCTCTAGGACAGTGGTGGCAAACCTTTGGCACTCCAGATGTTATGGACTACAATTCCCATCAGCCCCTGCCAGCATGGCCAATTGGCTCTAGGAGAACTATGTATCCCACTCTGAGCTACCAGAGGAATGTCACAATAAAAAAACGTTTGATGAACAGTAGTTAAGCCTCTCTGGAAGATCTTCCACAATTTCTTAAGTCGTGAGCTTGGATGTTGGCTGAAGCATTCCTTATGTTCTTTCCACTACAATGTCTAAATACACGGCCTAGAGTTGATTTCTTCCTTTTGTTCAAAAAAAAGTTGCTTTTGCAGAGATGCGAAATGCAGATATGTCAGGTTAAAACTGGTTCAAGCAGCTCCCATCCCTGGGATTTTCCAGTGTGGCGAATGTGTGGGTTGAGTAGAACTGGGGGAAAAGGCACCTGTGAATTACCACGAGGCGGAGTTGCTGATCGGGGTGGGGGATTGGAACGAGCGCAGCTGACACTACCCAGACAAGGGCGGAACTGGAAAGGGAGCCACTATGGGAAGGGGCAGCATCACCGGATGAAAAGAGGAGTGAGCCGAGGCTTTAAAGGGACTTGCCCTCCTTTGTTCAGGCCATGTGCTCGCCGGCCGACGATTTGCCCACCCACCTCACCCTGCTTTTATATGTTAATGCATGCTGTTCTGTCATAGCCTAGTTCGCGGTGGTTTGGCGCATGGGTATTGATCTGGAAGGGCAAGGGGAAGGGGGCTAGGGAGCCGCACCTTCCCCTTGGGAACGGCAACAGCGACAAGAGGCGACCGCCCTGTCGAACCGGGCCGAAGGGGGGAACATCTCTGGCCAGGAGCGGCCGCCCGGCAGAGCCCCACAGTAGATCGAAGCTCGGGACCGGGCACCCGTACCACTGCTGAGCTGCTTGTAGCATCGCACTGCATTGACCTAGGTGGAGGTCCAGACCCATGCTTAGCCTCACGCTTCTGCTCCATAAAATGGCTATGGCCAATTTATTACCCCAGCAACGGTGTGATGTGTATCATTATAGAGGGGGCTCGCACAAGAAGTGATCCAC
This sequence comes from Sphaerodactylus townsendi, assembly GCF_021028975.2. Classification (NCBI taxonomy): domain Eukaryota; kingdom Metazoa; phylum Chordata; class Lepidosauria; order Squamata; family Sphaerodactylidae; genus Sphaerodactylus; species Sphaerodactylus townsendi. Next base: position 169,935,451 of record NC_059426.1, read on the forward strand.
CCTCGGGCAGCAAAATGGGACTAGATCCTTTCCCCACCCATGGCTTTTGTTACTGTGCTGAACAGCTGTGACCTGCGGTTGCCTCTAACATGGCATTTGCCTCTGAAATACACCAACCCCCAAGAAAACCAGTTTGGACAATGGAGGACAGTTGTATACACTCAAAAAAGCACGTTTTTCAGTCCCTCGGAGACCCTGTATTTTAACTATACATTTTGTGCCTAGGCATATAAATAGCAAGGGCCACGTTAGTGTCAACAGGCCGCTTTATTGCAGTATTTTTGTCACATTCCCCAAAGGACAGACATGTTCCCGAGGCTTTATTAATATCCACAGCGTCCCTGCTTTGCGATACAGCTGCTGCTTTCCAAGGAAGCAAATCCCGCCTTTGAAACAGCTTCTTTCTGCTTTTGGCTTCAACCGGGACCTTAATAGAAAACACGGCCTTTCCTTCTTTTGAATCGCTGGCGTTTGGAAAGAGCCGGGAATTAAGTCATCGCGCACCCATTTCCCCTTCTTCTCCCCTTGTTTTTGGCAGACGCGAGGCATCCCGTCATGCTTCGCAAATCGAGGTTAACTCTTCTTGTCCTGATAATCTTCTGCTAACTAGCTACCCGCGGCTCCTCACAAACACTGAAGGTTGATATGCATTTGGGGTTGGATGGAGGTCTGCCAGAACTAGACACAGAGTGTAATAGACTTCTCTCTGTGATACACCTCTGAAGATGCCAGCCACAGATGCAGGCGAAACAGGGAGAAGATCTACCAGACCACGGCCACGCAGCTTGGAAAACCCACCACAACTAGTTGAATCTGGCCGTGAAAGCCTTCGACAATACATCTGCCAGAACTCCTGACAGAAGATTTGTTTGCCTACTGCTGCTATGAGCAGTTGTGCGAGGAAAAAAAACAGTGAGGTTGGGTATAACAGAATGTCACTTTCAGAAGAAGTTGGTTTCACCATGGAGTGTCTAGTGATTCCTAGAGCTACTTTATGCCACTTCTGGGGTTTCCCTGGAAGTGGCATAAGGTAGCTCTAGGAATCACTAGAAACTGTATGGTTTCCCCGGAAGTGAAGTCACAATGTAGTTGATGTTGCTAGCTTCCACATTTCCCATTGATCCATTCTGCGGGTGAAAGTGCTTTCTTCCAGAACAGGGGTCTGCAACTTGTGGCTCTCCAGATGTTCATGGACTTCAATTCCCATGGCCAATTGGCCATGCTGGCAGGGGCTAATGGGAATTGTAGTCCATGAACATCTGGAGAGCCACAGGTTGCAGAACCCTGTTCCAGAAGAATGAACCCGACCAGTGGTGGGATCCAACAATTTTAGTAACAGGTTCCCATGATGGTGGGATTCAAACTGTGATGTAGCGCCAATGGGGCTGGGCGGGGCACGACAGGGGTGTGGCTGGGCATTCCTGGTCAGGGCTGTGGCAAGGACGCAGTTGCTGCGCCGGTCCTTGGGCGGGAAACGAATGCACGCAGGCGCAGGCTGCCACGCACGCCGGTGCACCTCCTGCTAGACTGCTTCAAGTTCTGCGCGCTACTGCTGAGAGGAGGGGCATAACTAAGGCAAAAATCACGTGGCAAAATCACCAATTAGTAACCCCCTCTCGGCACACACAAATAATTAGTAACCTACTCTCGGGAACCTGTGAGAACCTGCTGGATCCCACCTCTGAACCCAACTTTTGCAACTGTATACGGATTTATTGTCCAAGGCTTTCACGGCCGGAATCACTGGGGTGCTGTGTGGTTTCCGGGCTAGAACACGGCCATACAGCCCGGAAACCACACAGCACCCCTGTATACGGATTCCTGGAACACCAACACCAGTCACCAGTCTTGTCCTCCAATCAGATTCCAGAAAGACCCCGTTTTCTTAAAATATTTTAAAAGCATTGTTTTATCCATTTGATGATTCATTTGGCACCCTTTTGTGTATCAAATAGCAATTTTAAAAAATGCAAATGCCTCTTCAGTGGGAGATGTAGATTTTTGTGAAGTTACTGGAACTGGCCAATCAACGCTGTGCACAGCCAGCTGCTACTGTAAGTTTGCAGGGCTGTTTTTAAAGCTTTACCTTACGGAGCAGTAGTACCTTTGTTATGAATGTGGCATGGCCGTTCCCAACCTGGCCACAGCACCCTAAACATGAGACCATTTATTGTCCAAGGAAGTTTTTAAAAAATATTTTTATTTTCCCTCCGCACTTTCTAGAATGCACCATACTTTCTAGAATGGCCTACCCTTGAGATTGCTCCAGAAACTGCAGCTGGTCCAGAGCGTAGCCACAAGGGTAGATTGTTGTGATGTTATAGGAACTAGCCAATCAACGCTGTGCACAGCCAGTGGGGGAATACATCAGACCTGTGGTCTAATTCCTGATTGTCTTCAAGGTTTTGATTCTAACCTGTAAGGCCTTGAGAGGACTGTCATATCTTCGAGATCGTATCTCCCCATATTGCCCTCAGAGGATCCTTCGATCCTCTGACAGCAATTTAGTGGGAGTTCTCAACTTCAAGAACATCCGGCTGTCTTCCGCCAGGGCCAGGGCCTTCTCAGCCCTGGCCCCTACCTGGTGGAATTCACTCCTGGCTAACATTAGGGCCCTGAGGGCAATTCCACAGAGCCAGTAGGACCAAAATGTTCTGCTAGGCCTATAATTAAAGCCACTTGGTCTACATTATATCATATTTGGCCCCTGAGCTTATACCCCCCCTTTTTTTCTTGCTCATAAGTTCTTATAAAATTGCGGAGAGAATGGGCATTGATACGTGGGTAGGGTATTGTCAAATTGCCATCTGGGTAATTATCAGAGATGGGATACTAATTATTTGTGTAGGTTACTAATTATTTGTGTGTGCCGAGAGGGGGTTACTAATTGGTGATTTTGCCACGTGATTTTTGCCTTAGTTACGCCCCTCCTCTCAGCAGTAGCGCGCAGAACTTGAAGCAGTCTAGCAGGAGGTGCACCGGCGTGTGTGACAGCCTCAGCCTGTGTGCATTCGTTTCCTGCCCAAGGACCGGCATCCTTGCCACAGCCCTGCCCAGGAATGCCCCACCCCCCGAATGCCCGGCCAAGCCCCCCTTGTGCCCCGCTCAGCCCCATGGACGCTACGCCACAGTTTGAATCCCACCACCATGGGAATCTGTTACTAAAATTTTGGATAATTTACCACCACTGGTAATTATCATACTGGAATGTTTTAATTATTTATTTATCAGAGTAGAGTTTTAATACTGTGAATTAAAAATGTGTGATAGCCCCTCTGAGCCTGGCCCATGGCCAGGGAGGGTGGGGTAATCAATCAAATAAATAATAATAATACAGATTCCAACTGTTTTGTGTAATTCCCTCAGCTTGCTTTGTACCAGTTTTGCCTGGTTTTGCTTTGGGGATATAATTAGGAAATTCATTATTTAGTGACTGCAAACACATTTGGGTTGTTTTGATCCGACTGGTACATGTGTGAGATTTATGACAACTTCCTCCTCTTTGGCTCTGGACCTGTCATCGGTAAATAAGTAGAACAGAGTTAAATGAGCTTAATGCCATTTGGATTAATGGGTTTTAAATAATTCGGTGTAGGATCGTGGCCACAGGATATGCTGTTAATGTAAGGTGACCAGATGGTCACCTTTGCAAACTGGGACAGGCGGGTGGGCGGCCGCGCGTGCGCGCACAGCCGCAGGAGCGCACTGCCTTCTGGGGCGCTCCTGTTTCCCGCCCTGTCACAGTGGAAAAAAATGGAACAGGCACAACATGACAGTGCGGCACCCTTCCAAAACCCGGGACATTTGAAAAAACCCGCGGGACGCGGGACAAGTTGTTTCAAGGCGGGACTGCCCCGCCAAAAGCGGGACGTCTGGTCAGCCAATGTTAATGTGAGTGGATAGGATCATTTCAGAGAATGTTGGACACAGGTCAGTTCCAACCAGGTCGGGAGTCGTGTGTCTCCATCCACCTTCCAGTTTTGATAAGGAAAACCAAGTGGGCACCAGATGGTTAGATCATACCTCCCCATAACATCTTGGTCTGATGGAGGCCCTTTCTGTATGACCAAAACAAAATATCTGAGTCAGGAAATAAAACATTTCCTCCGTGGAGTTCCGCAACATTTTTAGCCCAAAATGTTTTATTTCTAGCCTGAAAATGTTTGAAATGCATCATCAATTTTAACGATTCCTTTTCTGAAAACTTTTTCAAAATGTTTTCACTTGCTGGGCGGAGCTTTCCCACGCCTCTGCATTCCTCAGACTTTTGTCTCGGTACCATTTTCTGAGTTCACAATGTCATGGGAGCAGCAGTGGCGTAGTGGTTAAGAGCAGGTGCACTCTAATCTGGAGAACCGGGTTTGATTCCCCGCTCTGCCACTTGAGCTGTGGAGGCTTATTTGGCAAACCAGATTAGCTCGTGCACTCCAACATATGCCAGCTGGGTGACCTTGGGCTAGTCACAGCTCTACGGAGCTCTCTCAGCGCCACCCGCCTCACAGGGTGTTTGTTGTGGAGGGGGGATGGGAAAGGAGATTGTAAGCCCTGGGGGGTGGGGGAGCCCTCTCACCCCCTCCGACCCTTGGAAGAGCGGGTCCCTCCGGCTCCCTTCCTCCCGGCGTTGCGCAACGGGGACTTGGAGCGTCGGGGGCGCTGCACGCCCGGATTTCCCGCAGGCGCCCCCCGCTCGGATTGCTGGACTCAGCCGGCAGGATCCAGCGAGCGGCTGCCAGCCGAGCGATGGCAAAGGCGGGAGGCGCTGGGGACCGGCAATCCGCAGGGAGGCGCGGCATGCGGAGCTGTCCCGGGTGCTGAACGGCGTGCGGAGCTGTCCAGGGTGCTAAACGCTTGGCCGGCCGGCTCCTCCCGGGCTTTGCGGGTCGCCTCCCTTTGCGGGGAGCAGCGCTCGCTCGGAGAGTTGGGGGTCTCCCCCCTTTTGTCCCCCCCGGGCACTTTTCCAAACAGTGTCGAAGAGTTGGGTGAGGGCTCCCCCCTCTCGCCTTGCCGATCCGTATCTCTTGCTCTGGCGCCGCCAGAAGGCGCCCACCAGCTGCTGACTCGGGTGGAAGCGCCCCCGTCCAGGTGGCAGCTGGCCCGGACTGGGGGGTGGGCGGGTGGGGGCGGCTGGCAGCGGAGCGTGGCCATGTCTCCTGCCGGCGGCGGCGGCGGCGGCGGCAGCAGCGGGCGCCCAGACGCGCAGGCGCAATCCCCTGGCAGGCTGCAGTTCCCGAGCGGCGAGCGCGGCGTTGCCACACTCCGGGCTTCACCGGCCGCTGGTGCGCTACTACCATGAACTGCCTCGTCCGCCTTCCCTCAGCGACTCCACGGCCCTGGGCGCGAGACACCTCCCGAGCCCCTCCCAGCCGCCCCCGCTGCCACCCCTTGGCTCCAGAGCCCGGCTCTGCAGGCGCAGGATGCCGGGGGGCAAGAGAGGGCTGGTGGCACCACAGAACACCTTTCTGGAGAACATCGTCCGGCGCTCAAGTGGTGAGTCGGGAATCCCTCCCCGCCCCCCTTTTCCCCCGCGCGTGGCTGCAGCCGGGTGGGTTGGAGCAAGAGACGGGAAAAGTAAGGGTTAAACTGTTCTAAAGTTGGTCACCCTGCCTCTGGATCCCCCCCGGAGTTCAGTGGAAGGTCTCTGAAGCCAAGAAAGGTCCTTCTTTTGGGTGCTGAGCCCTGGACCGAGTTCCTTGGGGAATAAGTGGATGAGAAATGTTTTAACCAAGTCACTTAAATCATGATGATAACTATTCGTGTGTGTGTCTGTGTGAGAATCTAAAAGCGCTGTCAAGTCGCAGTCGATTTATGGAGACACCCCCCTCCCCCCCCACACCATATAGCAGTGGTGTCAAACTCGGGGCCCTCCAGATGTTAT